>NC_022009.1:123477152-123481242 GCF_000317375.1 Microtus ochrogaster | reverse complement strand
CTACAGCTCGGACACAGGACGGCTTCCACTGAGGGTTTCACACTGTCCTAGGGTGGTCAGTGAGTGGACGGGCCCGGCCCTTCTGATACGTCATTCACATGAATAAGATAGAGGAATAGGCAATTGCAAACAAGCTGGAGATGGGGGAGGCTTCCTTAAGAGTCAATCTATGTACAACTGATGTCATGAGATCATAAAACAATACCCTTAAACAAAAGGAGCTGCATTAACTCACATTTGTTCCATCTGTCTTTTGTCCAGGAGGCAAAATTCTCCAGAAAGCTGTCCACACTTGATGACTTCACTCTCTCCCACCCCTCATTCCTTATGCTCCTTCCACACTGTCAAATCCTCAGGGACCATGTCATGAAGTTCACTACTCACTCAGGGGCTCACAGCGTTTGCCTGGTCTCAGCCTCTCCCACGGTGTCTGTGCTCACTTCCTCTCTCTCAGCCTCAGCTTTCTAGACCCCCCCACTCACAGACGCCCCTTCCCACATCTGGTGCCCCCCTCACTCACAGACGCCCCTTCCCACGTCTGGTGCAAGCTCCTTCCTCCTCCCCCCAGAGCAGAGTGACCCAAGCCAGAGGAACTCATTACTTCCCCACCACGGTGCTTGTCAGCTACAGAACTGTGGTCCACAGGCTTACAAAACCCCGCAGCTGCCTCTCAAAGTCCTTGGGATGAAATATAAATCTGTGAATTTATTCTAGTAATCCAGGAATCCTAAATCACAGCCCACGTCCAGTCTCTCACTGTAACAGGCCTGGAAGATGCAGACTATTGATACAGAGGACTCCAAAAAAAAAAAAACAGCATTTCCCTGGGAATCTTATGGTAGTACCAGGTAGAGGGAGAACTTGTCTCCCAGAAAGATATTTCACACGGTCCTTACTACTTGCTAGGACACCTTCCAGAGTGAGACTGAAGCTCGAACAGCGAGGGTGGGCATTCCCACCCATGATCCTGACTGCACATACGTGCATATCCATGGCCCTCTCACGTCAAGAACCAAAGAAGGACCTGGGGAGTCACCGGATCGCTGTGCTCCCTCTCCCAATGTGTCCACAATGAATAAATCTCCTCTCTGTTTTCTGCCTTCTTCACTGACTTGTTGAAGACGGGTACCCAGACTTGACTGAGGACACAGGTTGTGATCCCCCAAGTTCCAAACGTCACCAGCATCCTTCCCTTCTTCCAAGGATCACGCTAATCTGGATCCCCCTCCCCATGGCTCCTGCTACCAGTCACATCCCAGCGGCCATGCCTTCCCACCTCGAGCAGCAATCAGTGCAAGAGCTAGCACACACACCTCCAGTCCGCGCTTGCCACTACCGTCACAGAGAGGATCTAGAGACACACTTGTTTGGAAAACCTTCAGTGGGTTTTTTAACGACCAAGACAGAAGTCCGTAACACGGCCCCTGACTCTCTCTACTCAAGCCAAACTCGGCTTCTTCTGCAGCTATCACAGAATCCGTCTTGTCCCCTCAGGCTGTGCCTATATCTCCAATCCTTCAGTTTACAAGATTTATACTCAGTTTTAGGATGTCAGCTCCACAAACACATCCTGCCTGTCCTTCGGTGTGAGCTCCCATATCACCATGTCATTCTTCGTCATTGATTATCAATCTGACTTGCAGCTGGGTGGCTTGTTGCTTGCTATAGGCCCTCTCAGTGGACTTTAAACCCTGCCAGGGGAGGATCACACCTGTGCCTATCATTTCATTGTTACCCCAAAGGAAAAACTGTCATTGTTATATCTGTTATTTAAGTTCACCGTTCATTTTTCCTTTGATAATCTTTCTATTTTAATCACGAATTTTCCTTTCCATTTCCAAAAGTAGTTGAGTAAAAGAGGAAAACCACAATTAGACTTGCTTTATATCTAATTTTTTTTTATCCTCCCAAGGCCTTTATCTATTGGAAAGGGTGAAGGAATATATGGGAAGACCTTTGTGTATTCTAAGACGATAACAAATGGGATTTTCAGATGTTAACTCAGTAAGCAAAGGCAGGGCTGAGGTTTCCCTCGTGGTACCACTTGTTTGCCTTTGCGATCCGCAGTGGCCTGTCGTCAGTAGCTAGGACCCTCACAGGTTTAACACCACACAAAACCATTAACGCGTGGGCATCAGAGCCTCCCTTTCCTCTGTCCTCGCCTCATAAGAGAGAACTTAGACACTATCCTCCTAGCCCTTGAGTAGGCACAGAAAGCAGGAACCCCAGACGAACAGGTCTCTAAGAGCAAATCTAGCCAAGGACCGTTCCTCTTGGCTGAAGCAGCAGAAGCAGGCCCTGGTGAGAGCCAATGAGAACGGTGCTGGACTTAGAGGCTCTTTGACACTGGGTTGTCATAGAGAGACCGGCCTTCTGTTTTGGGCTATGTATCTCCAAGGGAGATGAGCTCCTAACCGTCTTTCTGCTCCAACCTCAGGAACAGTGATGTCTATTTTGTAATTAATGAGCTAGCTACTCAGAATCCTCCAGAGAAAGATCCTGATTTAATAACTGCTGCAGATTTTCTGGTAGAGCATCATTGGGGGTGGGGGGAGTATCTCATAGTCTAAATCAACCTGCAGGAGCTACCTAAACGCCCTAGCAAAGCAGGAAGGAGAAAACGAAGCCGTTCCTGTTCCTTAGTATAAATAGGAATGTGGCCCGTCCTGGGAGCTGTGGGTCCTTCCATTTCCTGATCGGCTGCACGGACATCTGGACGGATGTGGACAGATGGCCCCACTTCAAGGGAAAAGGGAGAGAAAATATTCTAACCTCCCCCCTTGTCGCTATTGTCCAAACACCAACTGGGTTGGCTACAACAAGCACCCTGCCCAGGTCAGCTCACCGTGAGTCACAGCTGAAGTTCAGTCTCGGGACACAAGGGGCATTGAGAGCAGAAGATGGCCTCGTGGGTGTGGCCACACTTTGAATCTGCTGTAGATGTACAAAGGCAGGGACTCAGACCTGAGAGATCAAACCCTAATTCCTCAAAGAACTGTGCCTTGGGCCTGGGAGAGGGGGCCACCATGCGATAATGTGGGACCTGAGGACAGAAATGGGAAGGTGTAGGAGCCAGGGGAGAGGGCGAAGTGCAGATAGGTCTCATGAGGATTAAACTTTGGAAATTACAGGAATTTCTCACCATTTCTAACAACGTGAAGATTATAGACTGATCCAAGATATCCAAAACCCACTTCTCTCTGTACCACTCCAGTCCTGGAAGCCAGGGCAGATGTCTTCAAGCTGACCAGGCTCCACGGAGGACCCGTACACGTAGCCACCCTCCACTGTCAGTTCCACGGATCACTCCACCAGCACCACGCCAGACAGCAAGAGGGACCAGCAAATCCCTGTTTATAGCAAACAGAATTTTACAACTCCTTGTTCCAGCTGGAATTGATTTTTGGCACGTGGTTTAATTCAAATTTCCAACTTCATTTGATTCCAAGTACTCAACTGGCTTTTTCTCATCCAACAGCAGGAGGTTTTAAAAATTGCAAAAGGAAGCAAGAAACAAATCTGTCTGATAAGAGTCTGAATCTTCCATGCATTGAAAACAATTATAAATGGAATTTGAAAGCAAGGGAAAGTCAGAAAAGAAAAGGGGAATGAACACAAAAGGTTGGTGCCTGGGATACAAAAGGAACCCATTCTAAATAATGTGATCGAGAGAGATGGACAGATGGCTAAAACAGAAGTCCCAACAAAAGGGCCAAGAGAAACAAGGGGGAAAATGCTTAATTTTTTCTAGCAAACTAAGTTTTAAATAATGTAATATTGTTACATGAGAGTGAGAATTTTTTTGTTTTTCAGGTGGATACAGTGTCCGAGGAGATCCTAGGAGTCAGAGGAGACTCAACTCCCTGGAATTACTGGGATGTTAAAGTCTTTAGAGGAAGACATCCTCCCTTCCGGCCATCTCAGCAATGGGATTCGTATGTACAAGTCATGTAAAGTGTAATAAGGGCCCTAAGCACAGATGTGTTCATCACATCTGCAAACAGAGAAACAAAACCTAGTGTGCATAAAGGAAAGACTCAAACACAGGGCTGCACACAGGTATGAAGAGACACTCACACCCACGGGAAGC
>NC_022009.1:123469663-123477022 GCF_000317375.1 Microtus ochrogaster | reverse complement strand
TGTTTCAAACACAGGGCCGCACACAGGTATGAAGAGACACTCACACCCACGGGAAGCTGTGTTTCTGAGGAAAACTAAATTATCTGAGAAAAACAGTCAATATAGTTTTCATTTGAAAATAGGCAAAATGTAGAATTGCTTATGACATTCATTAACTACATATAGTCCTTTTCTGTCTGGGTCTCTCTCTGTGTCACACACACACACACATTGATACCATGGCTCTAAGTCAGGAGTGTGAGCAGCTTGGCTCTCCTGAAGGAGAGAGCCTGCTGCTGAGGGGACAGGCTGACAGCCTCTGACTGTTGTACTGAGATCTGTGGGTCACGCTCTCCCCCAGCTGCTCCCAGCCAATGACGGCCTGGCAGGTGTAAAAACTGGGCCACTCCTCACAGGGGGCAGTCCTTTCAGTGGGGAACCCCTGGGTCAGGGCCATGTATTCCTCACACCCACGCTCCATCGGCCCCTCTTCTCTTCAGAGGTCAGACCTGCAGAGTGCCTCAGTCACCTCAGTTCTTTCCATCTCCTGCTGCTCACCCAATCAGAGCCCTCCATGGGCTCCTCTTCCAACCCACCTAACATCAGATCCCAGGAAGGAGCCTGCTCGTCAGAACACACGCACTGACGTAACCACCAAAGACACAAACGGGACTGGTTTCCGCACTGCTTCATAGGAAAGGAAGCATATTGCTGTTGATGCCCACTGCATTAAGTTGTACTAATACTACACACTTACTGGTTTGGTTTTTGTTTTGTTTTGTTTTGGTTTTTCGAGACAAGGTTTCTCTGTGGTTTTGGAGCCTGTCCTGCAACTAGCTCTTGTAGACCAGGCTGGTCTCGAACTCACAGAGATCCACCTGCCTCTGCCTCCCAAGTGCTGGGATTCAAGGCGTGCGCCAGCACCGCCCATCTACACTTACTGGTTTTTTAAACCATTCTTTTGACAAATATTAATTTAGCTCTTAGCTTTCAAAGACAAAAATGACTAAGTTAGTTAATGTAGACAATTGAGGTAAATGAAATATTAATTAGAAACTGTTGATGAGAAATCATAGCCCTTACTTCTAAGACAGTAAGAGACAGTTTATTCCATAGCTAAGTATGATTGAACATAACCCCAGAACACAAGCCCATGTTCCCTCAAATACCATGTTCAAATGTGGCAACAGTGTTATGCAGTTTTTATAGTAGTGGAACAAAGGAAGTCATAAATCAAAACACTTCAAAAATATATTGAGAGGCCAAGCAAAGTCTACCCACTGGGGCAATCCATTGGGATAACTGATTTCTGATTGGATTTGAGGCCTCACCTCACAGAAGGGAATTCATGTCTGTTACCATAAAACTGGCCAAAGGTCCACGTCTGGGGAGGTCATCAGTCCCAGTGGCAAAGCTACTGCTGTTGTTTTGCCAAATAAAGATGATGGATCTGTCAAATTGCCTTCTAAATATTTGTGCTTACATCCATAGTTCAATGCTGCTCTCTGTTTGGGTTATGGAAACTTTTTTATCCAGTGGGTGGCTATTTCTGGAGAAACAACTGGCCAAAGGACTAAGAATAAATGACTGTTGAATGCTCACCCTTAAATAGGATGTCTGCATCACACCCTCGAAAGCTCATGGACCATAATGGAAGAGGGGTGAAAAGAACGCAAAAGGAGTGCAGAAGAATTCTGTCTTCCAGGCAGAACACGGGCATTGCATTCCTGAACTCTTGGCAGCTATATTAGATGCCTAAGAGCTGTACAAAACATTCTTAACAGTGCAGTAGTGACACTGTATCTTGGGCACAGCCAACAACCACCCAATTGGACTTAGGGCCCACTGAATAGGAGGGATCATATCTGGTACTATAAAACCGGCCAACTAGCCAAGGCTGAAGGGGTCATGGACTCTAGAGAAAACCCTACTACTGACACCTTCTAAACAGTATGATCACGAACTGCATTCCACAGACCTCTCCTTTAGCCACAGAGACTTCTAGTCACCATCTCTCATTAGAGAGGCCTCTTTGGGCAGCAGACAAAGACCATTAAATAAACTCACAGTGGATCACAATGCAGAACACTTACCAAGGGCACCCAACTTCTACTGATACATACATCTACAACACAACCCATACACTTAAGTCCTAGGTAACCTCGCAGAAAGAAAGGGATTCTGGGAGATTGTAAGGGCCCCTCAGGACCAGGATGTCTGCTGTGAGGCAGTGTCTTCTACCTATGTCAGGAATGATATATAAAAATCATTGAGATTGGGGCTGGAGAGATGGCTCAGTGGTTAAGAGCATTGCATGCTCTTCCAAAGGTCCTGAGTTCAATTCCCAGCAACCACATGGTGGCTCACAACCATCTGTAATGAGG
Source organism: Microtus ochrogaster (assembly GCF_000317375.1). Classification (NCBI taxonomy): domain Eukaryota; kingdom Metazoa; phylum Chordata; class Mammalia; order Rodentia; family Cricetidae; genus Microtus; species Microtus ochrogaster. Next base: position 123,474,659 of record NC_022009.1, on the reverse strand, counting down.
TCTGGTGCCCTCTTCTGGCCAGCAGGCATACACACAGACAGAACATTGTATACATAATAAATAAATAAATATTTAAAAAAAATCATTGAGATTTCATCTCAATCAACGTGGCTACCTAAACAAGGCCTACACAATGACAATACCATTTGACAGGCCCGTGCGGATGAGGGAAATTACATAAGGTCCCACCTCTACATAAAGAGATCTAGGCCATCAATGGTTGCTGAGAGAGAAAGATCAGCTTTCCCCAGGGACAAGCCCTTTGACAGGTTATCCAGCCCCAAGCGGTCAGCCCTAAACACACGCACTTACAAGCCACAGCTAATGGGCTCAGCAGGTTGTGTGTGCACATGGGTAGATGTAACAGTAATGGCTAAAGGAGAAGAGGCCATGAGTTGGCGAGGAGTTTGGGGACACAGGAGGAGCTGGAGAGAAACAGTGGGGTTGGAAATGAGGTAAGTACGGTGCTTATGCGTAAAATCCTTAAGGTATTTTTTTAATTAAAAAAAAATGCTGAGAAATGCTTTTGGCTGATGACGCGGTTGCTCTGTAGTCAACACTGGTCTGACCTAACCTGCCGAGATTAAAGCCCCCATTGCTATCATAGGGGAAATATAGCTGACTCAGTTTTGATGCTAGATTGCAGCTTTTTATCCGCTCCCTGTCAACGCCTGAGACACCGCCGGCTTTGTTTTCAGAGATGGAAATGTGGCCCAGCTGTGTAAGAATCTGACGGCAAAAACTCTAAACAGCAGCAATGTGCAAACACTCAATTTGTCTGCAAACACGTTAGAAGCCCAGGGTAATAAACTCTCTCAAAACACACTCAAAACCTCAGCCACTGTTCGGCTCGCCAGGCCCAGGTCTGTTGCTGAGGTTCCTTCCTTGGCATCTGCTTTCCGGCTTAGGACCCATAATTAATCCACCAAACCTTTAAGCTCGGCAGCAAACTGCTTGAGCAAGATCCAGCGCAGCTCATGAGAACAACTGGACCTGGGCCATTTATATAAACAAAGATTCATCTGGTTTAACCTACTGTCAGGGGAACTGTCGTAGGAAGGAAGGGATGGGAACGGGAAAAGCAGAGAGACCTTCGGCAACTGTTTGGCTCCCGCCCTTAAACATATATTTTTCCCCGGAAGTTCCCACTACTTCTCAGAATCATCCTTATGCACTGAGTTCTTCCCATTCACGTTATTTCATCTCATTATCAAAACAATCCTGCAATAAGATTTGCTTAACTCCATTTTGCAGAATGGAACATGATATTGGTTTAATTTGTAAGGACTTAATGAGATTTACCGTGTGGCAACCTGGAGACCCCAAATAATAACTCTGCTACACAACTTTTTTTTTTCAGCATGTCATGCACCATTTTTTTTTCAATTAGCTGCTCAACTGTTTCTTACCCACAAAAGAGCCCCCCCTAATATCTTTTACAGGGAAAAAAGTAATATAAATGAGGGGAGAAAAATCAGAAATTTTATGAACCTGAAAACTTATGAAAGTGAGGGACTAGGAACTGATAACACCAATAGGCAAACAGACAAAGATCTGGGCCACAGCTAGATAATAAAGATGGCAGATGCATGGCATCCTTACCCTCCTGACTCAAGACAAGCCTGGCTCACTGCTTCTGAACCAGTGAGGCCTCCTCACCAGCAACAGGGTCAAAGCAGGTTCAGGATATATTTAGGCCAAACGTTCTGGGCCTACCAACCTCTCTGTCTTTGTTCAAACTGACCAACCCTAAATCAGAGGAAGAAGACCCCCTCCAAACCCTGAAACTCTTCAGCTCTTGAGGAGTGACTGGGCTTTAAGGATTCATTCTCTCTGCTCTTTGTGTGCCTGGAGTAAAATAAAAGCCTTTCTTCCTGGCTGCTGCTGGCTGCCCTGTCTGAGAGTTCCCTGCCTTTTAACTATTTCAGTGGCAGAGAAAAACAAGCCCCATCCCAACCCTGAGGCGGAAAATAAAAAGGCATCTCCTTGTTGCCACTTCCCACAAACAAACTCTGCACTTTTTTGTCTGGCTTCCTAATGCCTAGGTTCCAGTGATCCTCCTGCCTCAGCTCCCCAGCATAGCTGGACTATGGGCTCCTGGAGTACACCATTGCATACAGGCTGAACTCTCCTTTAATGTGTGGTGTTTCAAATGTTATGGGATTAGAAACCACATGATCTATGAATAATATGTTAAATTATTTTTCTTTCTGGTGGCACGTGGTACTGAAAATTGAGCCCCAGGTCTCACACACGCTGTGCAAGCACACGCATGCTTAGCTGCATTCCCAGTCCTTTAGTTTGACACAGGAGCTAAGTTGCCCATCCTGGCCTTGAACATATCCTGTAACCTGGACAGGCCCTCAAATTGTAATCCTCCTGCCTCAGCTTCTAGTGTAACTGAGATTACAAGCCACTGAGCTTATTTCTTCTTTGATTATCTATTTATCTATCTATCTATCTATCTATCTATCTATCTATCTATCTATCTATCATCTATCTATCTATGCATCCATTTATCTATCTATCCATCCATCCATTTATCTATCTATTCATCTATCTATCCATCATCTGTCTGTCTGTCTGTCTGTCTGTCTGTCTGTCTTTTGAGACAGGTTCTCATGCATCTCAGGCCAGCCACTGACATCATGTAGCTGAGGGTAGTCTTGAACTTCTGACCCTCATGTCTCCACTTCTCCAGTGCTGATTACAAATGTCTACCACCTCACTCGGTTATGCAGTACCTCGAACCGAACCCCAGGCTTTGTGCAAGCTAAGCAAGCACTCCCCCAGCTGAGCTACAACCCCAGCCTTAAGCTCATTCCCGAGCAAACATTTCTTGAGCCGTCTCTCTGTGTCACCAACAGGGCGGAGAATGCTGTGAATCGAATCTCCGGCGTTCAGTCTCTGAACTCAAAGGTAGACAGAGCATATGAACATAGACACAAGCAAACTCAACAACAGCAGGAACACACTCATGTGTCCATGGCACTCAGCACAGGAGGGCACAGGAACCAGCCTTCAGAACCTCTTCTCTCCACAACTGCTCACTAAAGCTCCCTAGCCGAGAGGGCAGCCGCTGATGAAGAAAGGAGCACCATATGCTACTTTATGACTTGATATGGTGACGAGGATTAAATCCAGGGCCTTGTTTGGGGTGGGGGTGGGGGTCAAGTTCTCTATCACTTAGCTACCAGCTCCAATGGTTTTGTTTTCTGCTTGATCGATTGATTTTTAGAATAGCTATACAACCTATTATAACTGGCTTATAAGAAAGCTAGCAGAATTGGCAAGTAACAGCAAATCACAGCGATTACGCTACAGGCTTCAGAATCCCCAAGAGGTCAAGTTGAAACAGACTGCCTTACTGGGCTCCACTTCTGCATCTGTAGACCTGGTACTGGCAAGAAGCTTTATTCTAGCAAGTTCTCAGGTAATTGGGATGCTACCAGAGCAGGGACCACACTCTGACAAATGCTGACCCGGAAAATCATTTCACTGAAACTGGAAACAAAATTATAATAGCACTAACACAATTATACTAATATAATTGAATCCACATGCCTTATGGTCTTATGTTTAACTTTTGAGGGGTATTTTTTTCATCCACAAATAAATGTTTATACAGATTATGAAAGTTATGAAAGCCACAGATTGCTGGGCAGTGGCGGCACATGTCTAAGGCACACGTCTACTTCCCTTTACTGGGAAGTGGAAGCAGGAAGATCTCTAGGTTTGAGGCCAACCTGGTCTACACAGTGAGTTCTAGGACAGCCAAAACAAAAATGTCTTGAAAACAAAAATGAAACAAAACAGAAACATTGGTTCATCCTCTAACCAAAACTTGTAAAAAGAAAAAACTACAGAACACAAAAGGATTGGTAGCTGTAGAGGCCTGGAAAACACTACTTCAAAGTTAGACACTTCCGTTTAGAACTTGTTTTCTTGTCTCAAAAGAAGCAATGGTAATCAGCTAAGCTCTAAATAAAACCTCCTGTTTGAAGAAAAAAAATCAGCCCCATATTTCCTTAGAAATGGGATTTCCATCATGGAATCAAGTTTCTTGGTTCATAAACTCCCAGTGCAGAAGCCCCAGGCTCCCAAGGACAGCTAGAAAACAGCTGTCCGGGTAGGAAGCCTCCAACCTCAATGCCACAGACCTGGAATTTCGGGATTTATGCCGTAGGTACACCACAGCTCCCACCATTATCAGCTCAGCCTTGTTCTTTTGGAGGTCAAGACATGATGCCCAGCGCTAGTCAAGGCAGGGAGCTTTAGGGGGCCTATCAACCCAGTTTTGATATAAGTGGCATAAAGCCTGGAAATTTGAATTTAAATAATTGCTAAATGATCTCCCGTTACAATGAAAAGATCTACCTATCTATGCTGAGGAGTTTAAAGAAAAGTTATGTGAAGAAGGAGTTTTCTCCAAGGGGTCTCACTGGGGATACAAACCACTCTTAGGGTCAGCCTCCGTGCCCAGCTGTAGATGGCCAACACCTAACAAACTCGACATTCGATGGCATTTGGGGGCCTCTTTATCTTATAATGTGCCAGGTACTGTGGCTTTAGATTTGTATTTTCAAGGGATTCCTGTGTACACAGATATGTGTGTCTCTGCATCAATAGGGATTCTTGTGCTTTTCCTTTGACTCTTTGTCTTCTGTTTCTTTGTTTTGTCCTATTCTGATTTGTCTGGTTTTGCTTTATTTTATTTTGTTCTATCTTTCCTTAGATACCTGTTTGTTGTCTAAGTAGAAGCAAGGTGTGGATTTGGATAAGAAGGAATATCTTCAAGGAGCTGAGGGACAGGAAACATAATCAAAACAGAGTGTATGGAAAAGTATTTCACCAGACAGTGGTGGCACATGACTTTAATTTCAGCACTCTGGAGGCAGAGGCAGGAGGATCCTTGAGTTCAAGACCAGCCTGGTCTACAGAGCAAGTTCTAGGACAGCAAGGACTACACAGAGAAACCATTTCTCAAAAAAAAAAA
>NC_022009.1:123449044-123468182 GCF_000317375.1 Microtus ochrogaster | reverse complement strand
CTTGCCTAAACAAGACTTTCATGGTGACCACATCAGTTGCCTTGCCAGTGTTGAAGAGGGGAAATCTCAAGGCCCCACCCCTAGATGAAGAGCTACAGGTAATCATGGCTCCTGGGAGGAGGAGAATTAGTTTTCACCACAGATGAACCCCCTGATAGATGATCAATCCCAAGTGGCTAGTTCTAAACACATGCGCATTTCAGCAACACTAAATTGACTCAATAGGAGATATATATGTGCATGTCCTTGTCTGTGTCTGTGTGTGTCTGTGTCCATGTTGTGTGTGTGTGTGTGTGTGTGTGTGTGTGTGTGTGTGTGTGTGTGGCTGGTGGCTAATAACTATAGAAGAGGTAAATAATTTGAGAAAGAATGGGGGGAAACAGGACAAGTTGAAGATGAAAAGGGGGTAAGTGTTATAAATACAAATGTATGAAGTATCAAATATTAAAAGAAAAACCAGTTTTCTGTTTTCAAGAATTGATACAATGCTCACTAATTTTGAAGTTTATTAGACTGTGTTCTCCAGGGTTTATTAGACCCTGTCCTCTAAGGCTGAAGCCTCTCAGGTGTACACACAAACACCCCACAGATACTCAAAGCAAGACCAAGCACTATGAAACAATATACACATTATTACGACACTTGGTTAATGAATCGTTTCCCCCAAAGAAGTCAGATGAGATTCAACATTAACAAATACTCCAGTGAGTGATGACGTCCCACAGTGCCCCTGGGTCACATGACATATTGTTGCAGGGATGCTCCTGAGTAGTATGCAGCGGGAAGAGGCCAGATGGGGGACCAGCTGGTCTCACCAATAACAGATTTCACAGTTCAATGACTTGATCACAAAACATTAAATATTGGAAGTGATGGAATTGCTAGGTAGTTTATATATAATGTTTTGATTCTACTCCCAAGTAAAACCCTCACTGTCAGCCAAAGGAAAGGACAGAGGATAATTCTGATTTGTCGGGATCGCTTTCCCTCGGATGCAATTTACTTTTCACACCAAGAAATGAGTCATGTGACAGCTTAGAAAAGAAGAAGTTGTCACCACATCCCCCCCCAGGGGTGGAGACTTGTCTAAAATCTAAAGAGGTACCCAAGTGACAAAATTCCTGACTTCAAAATTCTTCAAACTTCACCAACTTTGTTCCATAAAAAAAAAAGAATACAAATAGCCATTTTTTAAAAAACCATAAACAGTCACTCACACTGAAAGCTTTTTGTCTCTCCTCTTTTCTCTTAAGAAGAACAGAGGTCAGGAGGGCTATCACTCTCCCCATAGACACTGGGCCAGCCTGTCACTTCAGGCCACAGTCCCCACCCCAGGCTAGCAGGTCACAGCAGCTCCATGTCTTGCTCCCTCTGGCCTCCTCTCCCTGTGCCTTGCAGGGAAGACCTCCAGGCCCCCTCTCTCAGGAACCCTTGCTAAGGGCTTCTTGTCACTTCTCCCCAAAAGAGTTTCAGCCCTCTCTTAGCCTGCAGTAGAATCTCCGGCCATGGGTGCTTCTCTCTCTATGGTCCACTCCCAATCCACATCTTTTCAGACTTGCAAAACTCAACTCAGTTATAAAGGCTCTAAATGAACCTGGCTAACTCATTAGGGATCACACCAGTAACTGGAAAGGATTGCCGGGAGAAAAATTGCAGGTCTATACATCATTTGGCTTAAAGTCATAGCAACAACAAGGGTAATAAACCTTGAACCTGAAACCTACTCCCAGCCCCAACTTTGAACTAAATAGATATAATTGAATTATCAATATTACTTCAATGGACCCAAGACTAAGAACAACAAAAATTAATTAATGCAGGAAAAGGAGAAGTAATTCTGTAAGCCAAGAAATCTACAACAGTACCATGGGTTACGCCATGTTTCTCTGGAAGCTTCCCCACACCTCCCTGACCATCACAGAGAAGCCACGCAGCAGCTCTCCCACCCAGCCCAGACTCACTCCAATGAAATTCAAACAGATTTTAAGCTCATTATCTAATGACTTAGAGCTTTGGCTTTTTTTCCCCCTGTTGTATTTTGTTTCTATGAACTATTGCATTCTTTTCTCTGTTAGTGCTAGCTGCACATTCAGGGTCCATCTGTCTAGGCATTTAAAGCCAATGCAGTTTTCCCCCTGAGCTCTTGATACTGTTACCTTCTGGTTGTATCAGGTCTTCCCGGAAGTAACTGGATTTTCTATTTAGAGAAAAGCAAACAACAACGCGAACACTTCGCGAACTATCTGCTGAGTGAAGTAGGGTTGTTTATCCAAGGAAGCCTTTCCCATCCTTAATGGTTTTCCGCAGCTCCCCAGAAAGATTTCCCTGAGGTTGAGCATGATATTCAATGCCTTGAACGCCCATGCTTGATGTTAAACTAATCAGAAGCATAAGCAGGTCATGCTTTAGGTCACGCTTTCCATATTCAGAGGCGGGGAAGGGCCAGCGGCCACCTGGCAGGGACATCCTCGGCTCATCTCACCCTGCCCCTACGCTAAAACACCACCACGTTTTATTACCCAGAGAGGGTTCACTCTTACCTTTGTTGTTATTTGTACTTCTCCGTGAGTCACAGATAATGTGCCTAACTTTTTCCTCACAGAGTTAGCTTCACAATTACTACAGGACTCCTTCAACGTTGACCTTTTCCTGCTGTGAATTATGGGGAAGATGACATTGTCCCGTCAGACCTCTTTGGCTCCCAGTGCACCCCATTTCCCATGTGCGCGTCTTCTCCACCATCCCACAAAGTAAGTGAGAAAGTGATGCCATTGTTCATTTCTCAAACTGAAAACTCAATGTTACAAAATGGTTATTATTAACTCTATGCAGATGAAGAGAGATGGAGAGTCATGGGTGTGAAGCTACTGGTTCAATTCTTCATCAAGATTTTACAACGATTAACTGGTAGAATTTAAATTCCTTCTAGATTTTAATGCTACGTGTTAGGGTGGAGAGGGGAAAAAAAGGAACCTAAGAAATGTAAAATATTTACTATCTATAATTAAAGAGAAAAAAGTATACAAAGCTGATATCCTATAAAGACCATGAGAAAGGAGTGTTCGAAAACATTGTTTTAAAAGTTATTAAACACTTGCTTTATTTTTGAGTGTGTGGTGGGGTATACACACGTGTGAGTGCTGTTAGTGTTAAAGACGGCCAGAGGGCACAGGAGATTCCCCGAAACTTGAGCTGCAGGAAGTTCTAATCATTCCAGTGTGAGTTCTGGGAACTAAATTTGGGTCCTGTGCAAGAGCAGAGTAATATCTCAACTGTGCTTCCAGCCTCTGCTCAGATAATTTTGTACTATATATAAACTAACATAAGAATATAACATAAAAATATAACTAACATAAGAATGCGAATTCTGGAAGCTACTCGCTCTCTAGCTCCCTAACTGGAAGAATGGCACAGGAAACGACAACAATAATTTAAAGATGTACAAGCAAAATGTACGAGTTTTGTCGAGACCGGATCTTGTCTCCTTCCTCGGGGTCTCATCCCAAGCATGTTTCATAACCGAATCTGACATAGATGACCAATGGGAGTGCACAATCCACACCTAGGGAGGCCTCTCCCCAGGCATGCCCACAGGGTGCCTCTCTCATGATCCTTCAAACTCTGTCTCAGAAGTGACAGGCAATTCCTTCTACCATTGATGATGAAAGCAAGTTATAAAGCCAACCCCACCCACTCGATAAAGAGACGACACGGGATAGGGTCTGTGGGGTGAATCTTAGACCCTAAGACCTCATCATCTTCCATCTCAAATCAATTAAAGATAAGATGCATGCATGCAAGTAACCAAAGATTACCAAGAAGACAAATATTAAAGACAGAAAGAGAAAAACCAAAGGGGAAGCAACAGACCCATAACTCTCTAAGAACTGGAGCTGACTTGAGACCCAGACTTTGAAAGCTGTGTGTTTCTTTATCCACTGACTGATGTGGGAATGATTTCCGCTCTTATTTCAACAACTGACTGAGGACAAAGAGTGAAAAACTAGTAAGTCTGGTAGATAACTCAAAAGAAAACATATTTAATTTACCTTACTCTAACCCCACACTGGTCCTTCCAGGCACAGCAGTACACTTGGACCTGAGCTTCTCATTTTGTTAGAAACATTAGAAAACCAGACAAATTATAGGAACTCGAGAATCCAGGGTAGCTGAGAAGAGAGAGGCAGCACACAGCTGTCATTCCCAAACCAGAGGAAACATCCCTGATCTGGTCACCCTCAAAGAATCCAAGCCACAAGATCCCACAGATGAGGTGAAAGGCCCATCACTCGTAGAAAAATGCAGAAACCATGGGCAGTTTATCCATGTCCCTTCCCCTAAGCCCAGCCCATAAGGATGTTGTGGAAGGTTGGATGATGCTGGACAGAAAGCAATGGACTTGAGAACTCAGCACCGTAGGAAGTAAGCCTACACCCTCTTGTGAATGGAGTCCTGACTTCATTCTTCAAGGTCACACGCTGGAAACACAACACTAATAAATAATCCAGGTAGAGTGGTCAGAACCTCACATTCTTGGCACATCCAGCGAGACCCGTGGGAAACTGACCTAGTTAAACACTAAGAGCATTTTATCCAAGTAAATCGTGGTAATGAAACCAGAATGACAGTCCTGAAATCTGAATTATTCCTCGCTAATTTAAAACTGCACTGTTAATGCTCAACATGTTTATTAATCAATGTAAGATAATTTATGTTGCAGATAGGGTCCATGTAATGGATCCAAGCCTTTTTGTTAAGCTCGAGAAAATAGATTGGGTTTGTCCTACTTCTTATACAAAAGAAAACTTAAGATTCAAACAAAATTTCCCATATTTCCTTTTTATAGCAGTACTCCTTGCTTGCCAAGTAGGTAATACTTCACCAGTAAAGTTCCAAAAGAGCTTCAATGCCCCTTTCCTGTATCCACAGTTGTTAGATGTCAGTGTTTAACCCAAAAAGGAAAAATAATGTTTCAAGTTTGTCATCGTGTTTATTAAGATTGTATGAGGTTGCTGGCGTAGAGACAGCAAGACGTTTCAATGGGGAAAGGCACTTGCCGACAAGCCTGCCGACCTGGGTTCAGTCCTAGAACCCCACAGTAGAAGGAGAGCGCCAACTCTGTGTGAGCTGTCCTCTGACAGATACATGGGTGGTGGCAAATGCACACAACATACAACGTGCACATGACATAAAACAATAAGAAATATAAATTCTAAAAAGTTAGGATTGCTGGTTTGAAAAACATGAAAAAATCTACCAGAGGTCGTTCTAGTTACACACAGAGAGACCATTCCAGCTACACACAGAGACCATTCTGGTTACACACAGACCATTCCAGCTACACAAACACAAACCCTCCCAGATACACAGACACAGACCATTCCAGCTACACACAGACTCTTCCAGTTACACACACAGACACTCCCAGCTACACACACAGACCCTCCCAGTTACACACAGACCAGTCTTTCTAATTTGGGATGACTTTTACAAAGAGAAAATGTCAAAATGTGAGCATGAACCTAAAACTTCATTCTGTCAACAGCGCCCATGCTATTGACACTCAACTCGTCTCTTGGATAAGAAAAATTTCCAGGACTAACATGATACCGTATCATATTCCTTAATAACTAAATATGTTGCATTTTTTTCTTTCCTAAACCGGGGCTCATCATTTAGTTGGGACAATGATTTAAAACATAGAAGTTTTTCTCACACAAAAAAAATGGTAAAATAATGAAGCGATTGAAGAAAATATTAGCCAATGTTTGCTAGGACTTGATAGAAATAGCAATTTTAATCAATATTAGTAATTTTGCCACAAGGGAAAAGGTAAATATATTTCCAAGCAGAATAATTCACGAATTTACATGTTCCTAGAAAAAACTGAATAGAAATAGGTACATGTAGTTACAAAAAAATACATGGTTAAAATACTTAAAGCCAAACTTAAATATCATTTGTAAGGCAAGCAACTTTTCTGCAAAAAAAATGTGTTTTATTATATATCTTTCATTTTTTCTTTTATTAAAAATAGATTTTCTTCTCTTACAATATATCCTAATTATAGCTTCTCCCTCCCTCTCATCCCTCCAGTTCCTCCCCACCTCCCTTCCTCTCCGGATCCTTTGGGGTCTCTCATTAGAAAAGAGCAGGCTTGTCAATCAAAACTGTTTTAACGTCAGTCACACCCTCAGCTGCTTCATAAGCATTTGCAGATATTCACGCTGGTGCTGGTACCCAGTATCGTGATCCCCGCCGCCTGATGACATCATCCGTCCCACGTTCATGCCAAGGATGTGGGGTGGCACGGACAAACGCTGAAGCTGCATATCCCTTTAGTCACTGGTGGCGTGTAATGCCTGGCAGGTACCCGTTAGATCAGTCTGACGAGGTAGTTCATTGGAACGCGTGGCACCGCTAGCCAGGGGCAGAGCCTCTTCTGTCTGCTCTCCTCCTTGGTGGCCATGTCTTCTCTTGTTAGCCCCCTCACACGAGAAGAATTACTCAACGTAGGCAGCCCTCCAGCTGCACATTCTTACACAATGACCAGAGATTTCCTTCTTTTTTTACATACATGCTTTGTGAGCAGTAACTTCACAGTTTCGTGTTTGGGGATGTTCTTACATCTTATCTAGACACAACTCATGAAACAGCCAGGAGTCAGCTGCGTAGCAACGTTGCTGAATGCCTGAGACCCAGTTACGTGTTGCTCTACAGAGGAAATTTTAATCATTTGATTTTAAAGCCACTGCATGATCTTCTCGGAGCGTGTGTGTTATGCAGAGCCCCCTAAAGCGGATTTTCTTCTGCAAAATTATTCTTTTGGCCTGGCCAACGCTTGACATTGACCTTGAAATGTATTCATGGGACACTTTTCATTATAAATGTTTTCATTATCTTTCTCAACGGCCATGCAGTGTAGGGTTTCATTTGCTCTCAAGTCATGCACTGATGGAATATTGTTTTAATTTATGTTATAATAGCATCCAGTTAAACAAGACGTGGTGAGTCCATCCCATAGTGATATGTTTTATTGCTGCTGACACAAGATTCCCCTCATTCCATATCCACAAAGTCGTCCACTGCATTTATCCACTGAATCCATGTCTACCCACGCACTCTTTCTAGGACTCATCCCTACTCTGCTCAGAAGCCCGCCACTCTGCCTGCCGCTATAAGCTAAAGCAGCAGCTGTTCGTTAGACAACGCGTGCACCAGGCATTGCTCCTCGAGTAACAACAAAGCAGGGCTCACGCTATTCTGAAGTGACTCCCAGTCTAACGGAAGGGAGAACAGTGCGAAAGAATAATCATAACACAAGCTCAGAAGTGGAATAATGTAATTACATAAAGTTTACCTACTTATTCATTTCCTCCTTCACGGATGAATGAACTGACTTTCCCACATCTTACAAACACACACAGTGTAAGACGAGAGAAGTTAATAAATTAGGGAACCAGGATTGGGAAAATCATAAATTCAATGATAAAGCAAAAGTCCAAGAATCACACACACATACAGCTGTTGGAGATGCAAACATCTCTACACAGAAATGGCTGTCTCTACAGAGAAAATTCAGCAATATCTAGCAAAGCGCATACACTTTCTAGGCGTGTGTTATGAAAAGAACCCTGACCTCGCAGCCAGGGTCCTGAAAATTTGTCTTAGTTACATGTCATGAATAAAACATGATGTGTATAAAGCTGTTACCATGCACACTTTCCTGAGAGCAGAAGGTAAGAAAGAAGGCAGTGAGGTCTGGTTAAGCTGCATATTCTACTCAGCGGAAACCTTCCAACTCAGAACACTGAGGAAGGACTCTGTAAATGGCGCTGGAAATCTCAAGGTTCCGCTCCAGAAAAAGAGGGGGTGGGTTGGGAGGGGGGGTAGGGGTGTCAAGAAGAGGAGGACAAGAGCAAGTGAGCGGGAGGGAGAGGAGAGGGAGATCCCTCTGTGAAGGAGAAGAAAAGGACAACAATATACTTGATCCAATTTTACCAACAAGAAGAGATGCTTCCCTGGTATACACTCAGCAGACTCGATCATACACGCAGTATTTTATTTCCTATTGCTACGTTCTGTTTTATGAGTCTACATACGAGTGTACATTTACAGACTTTCTCTGTGTATTGGTAGCTGTGTAATGTGTTTTGAAATGTGACCCACGTTCTTGCACTTTCCACTTAAGACTGTTTGACTGTTCAGAGCCTTCCACGGAGCTAAACAGACCTCAAGATTTTGTGGTTGCTCTTCTATTTCTATTTATTAAAATGCCATGGAATGTTGGTAGTGATTGCAATGACCTTTAGAGTTCGGGGAAGTATAGACACTTTAAGAGTGTTCTTTCAGCCCATTAAACTGGGAGTGTTGGGAAAGAAGGAAGGGAAAGAAAGAGGAAAGGAGGGAAGAGGCACATGAATTAACTTCATTATGATCATTTCACAACAGACGCACAAACTGAAATATAAAGCTCTATTCTTAAATATGTAGTTTCAACTTGTCAACTGTATTTAGATAAAACTAAGATGGATAGATAGGTAGATAGACAGACAGACAGACAGATGACAGACAGATAGATGCTTGTGTCTGCATAAACAATAGCTGAGCTTGTCATACTTGCCTTGAATGTACAGGCCTTGAGTTAGAGCACTACACACACACTCACACACACTCACATGAAGATGGACATAAGTATTATAAAAGATTTTCTGAAGGAAGCCAGCAAAGGTAGGTGTGCAAACAAATCCAGCAGCCAGTACCTTTCTTTGTTCAGAGCCTATGCACGTGTGTGTTCCTGTGGGTGAGGATACATATCCGTGTGTGGGTGTGTGTGTATGTGTGTGTGTGTGTGTGTGTGTGTGTGTGTAGTGAATGAGGGCATGCGCAGGAAGGTCAGAGGTCAGCCTCCAAGTGCAGAATGCTACTCAAGCCATCATCCACCTTGTGTTTGAGACACAGTTGCTCACTTGGCCTGGTACTAGCTATCACGCCAGGCAGGATGACCAGTGAGCCCTGTCTGATTACCTGGTGCCAGAATTAAAAACACACACCAGCAATGACAACCAGCCTTTCTATGTGGGGGCCAATTTAGATTCTCAGGCTTGCACAGCAAGGACTTGACTGCGGAGCTACCTCCCCAGAGCAGTATGTAATCTTCTATTTTGCGTTTTACACTGGGGCATCATAAATGTACTGCCTGTCTCAGGAAAATCTTACAAATAAGAATACACGCAGCACACAGCCATACAACAGCACAGAACTGTAAACAGCTGGCTCGGCTCCCGGCTTCCTGGACGCTGCATCATATGGAGCAGTGTGCTGTTATAGAGGTGCAGTTTTTAAACCTTTCAAACTTTTCCCCCAGTGGAGAGACCGAAGATAATCCCTCCACTGTGTCTTTGTTAGCTGGCTGGTCTGCGGTGCAGTGAGCAAGGAGCTCCTGACTTCATGAGGTTCAGCTGCTGCTCGTTTTCCTACAGCCTCCAATTTAACCAGAGGGAATCCAAACCCCTGACCCGAGTCTTTGATATCCACAGGGCCCATTTGCCTCCTCCCTCCAGCATCACCAGCCTTCCCTTACCCTTCAACATAACCTGTGTTAGTGCCCAGATACTCTTTTTCCTCTTCTGTTTTCAGCCATTCCCCCGCTGCCACCCCAGCAGCAGCAGCGGCAGGGCCATCTCACCATTCACTTGTCGCTGTAGTGTGTCCGTCCTAGACAAGGCCTCCTTCCCCACCAAGACCCTTCACACTGCACTTAGGCCCAGCACGTGACGCCACCACTGCATCATCCTAGCACGCCACCACTGAGTCATCCTAGCGCCCCACCACTGCGTCATCCTAGCGCCCCACCACTGCGTCATCCTAGCGCCCCACCACGGCGCGCCACCCCTGCGTCATCCTAGCGCTCCACCACTGCGTCCTCCTAGCACCCCACCACTGCGTCATCCTAGCACCCCACCACTGTGTCCTCCTAGCGCCCCACCACTGTGTCCTCCTAGCGCCCCACCACTGTGTCCTCCTAGCGCCCCACCACTGTGTCCTCCTAGCGCGCCACCCCTGCGTCGTCCTGGTGCCCTTACTGTAGTCTGCTAATTTTTGTCTATTTATCTTTTCTGTCTTACTTCACTTCCAGGAACTGTTCACTCCCTCTTGTTTTACAAGCATCCCTACAAGGCTCAGGACAGAGTTCATCCGGTTGTAGTTGAATGAGCAAAAGGACAAATGGATGGGCGAAGGAATGAGTGTGAGAGAGAATGGAAGAAGGGAAGGAGAAGAGAGGAATAAGGAATCCTTTAATATTCTCTATGGACAAGATGCTCTAAAGGGCTCATGTTGAGAATATGGGGGCTGGAGAAGTGGTCCCCTTGTTAGGAGCACGTGCTGCTCTTCCAGAGGACCCAAGTTCAGGTCCTAGCAGCTGCTTCACAGCTGCCTGTAACCATTGCTCCAAGAGATCTGATCTCTGACCTTCAAGGATACCTGCACTCATAAGTGTGCCACGTTTATGTGCGCACACAAAAGAAAAATGTCAGCTAATTCTAACACACTTTCACATCACAGTATTTTTGGACGCTGGTGGCAGATACATAGTTTTCCATGTTTGCTGATAGCAGTTTTAACGCCACTGTGTATACGGTCTTTTGTAAGTATGCATCTCTCAAGAAAATTCCTTTGGCAGGGGTCCTGAAAGTGTCCCTATCACCTGTATGCAGGTCAGATTCATGGGAAATTGAAGTCCTCAAGGCATCTCTGCCACGGCCCTGAAGCTTAATACCACAAGTGAGAATCCTGAAGACTTCGCCACCACAGCTTCCATGACACTAGTTACACCATGCTAGCCCAGGCTTTGGAGGTAAACAACCACATTAGAAATAGAAAGAAGGGACGGGACAAGGCTCTGCTGGAGCACTGCCTTGGGAGGCGGGGCAGATGGCAGGGAAAGCAAAAGCTTAGCATGCAATGAGACCCTGGGTTCAAATTCCACCCACCCCAACCTCCCTCCGAAATTATGCTCCCCAGCTACATCACAGTGGTATAAAAGAAGCCTACAAACGAGTTTCATTTATTGGCCCAGAATTTAGCGTTTTTTATTTATCTATTTTTGTTTATTTGCGTGCAGACTTGATCTCATAACTGTTGCCATGTGGCTTAGGAAACACTGGGTTGCTTAGAAATTACACAGTGACGCTATTTGAAGTTCACAGTCTGTCACAGCCGCTTTCTGTGTCTGAATGGTTCTGCAATTGAATCAATTACACTGACAAAGATTGTTCCCTATTGTTTACATCTGCTGAGGCTCCTGAGAGCCATCTATTCCAGCAGACGTCTGAAATAAATTTTACATTTTTAGAGAAGCGATTTTTGATAATACCGCTTTCAGGGTAACTGGTGTGAAAGGCGTCCCGCTACCCAGCCCACACCGAGCATCCCTTTACTTCAAGGTCAGCTGTGAAGGGAGTTGTGCTTCTAATTGAGTTAGAAATGGTTGGTCTTCCCGTCTCATTGGCTGTCCTTGGTCGCCGATAATTTCTACCTCTCAGTTAATAAATCCAGGGTCAACCATCATATCCACTGGCCCTCCTGAGACAACCCTCCCAGGGAACAGACCCTCCGCCTCCCCCCACTTCCAGCTGAAGCTGCAGCAGGAGCACACGAACACTTGATCCATCTTTTCCATTCCCTAAACTTTAGAAAATGCTTCAAGGCTGAGACTGAACTTTTCCCTGGAAGAATCGTTCTTACTAATGAAAATCTGTGCCAAATCCCCACAAAGAGTGCAGCAGGAAAAATTGCTAGCAGAGGCAGAAAAGGGAACCGCCCCAGTGCACACACACACGCACACACACGCACGCACACACGCTCACATACACACAATGCTGCAGGCACTTGTAGGATGAAAATACAGGGGGATACTGTTTTAACAACAGGATCATGGAGCCTACCACAGAGGACACCACATGCCTCATGTCCTGTGAGTCTCTACAAAAACAACCTGCTATTTTGAGCATGGCTTTGGGCAAGAAGGTGGTTTGCATTGCAGGGAGCTATTAATTAACATGACAGCAGCTCTGAGCAGCTCTTTGGCCAGTTGTCAACAGTGTCACGCATATGTAAACATTCCGCGGTTTTAAAAGGCTCTCTGCTCTTCTAGACTTCACCCCCTTGACAATGATCATAACTCCCTGTCCTGAGTTCTCTTCCAAGTCCCACATTTGTGATTAGTGGATAGTCTGAAAGCAATGTTCTTTCCAATCGCCTCTTCCCATATCTCTCCATAATAAAAAGAATTCTAGAAAAGAACCATGGTATATTCTTAAACACAGGGGACACCACTGTCAACTCACCTTACCTGTAACCTTAGCCAATCTAAAACTGCTGAAACCCCCGACATCCACCCATATCGAATGCTAAAGGTACATTTCTAATAATTTATTTTTTTAATTTTTTTTGGCAATGAGTTAGAAGCTTCCTGGTTTTCTCCCTAAAGCTTTAGCACCGACAGGAAATATTTTGTTAAGATTTATTACAAGAGAAAGGCTTTTACTCTCTCACTAAAAGATTGAAAATTAAATCCATATCACAATATTTATTTTAGTGAGTGGCTAGCATTGGCAGAAGCAGAGAGACTTTGTTTATGGTTTTGGGTTCCTCCGTTTCGGGCTTTCTTTTCTTTTCGGGGTATTATTTAATTGAAATATAATCACAACACTTCCCTCTCTCAATTTTCCTGCCCATTCTTCCCATGTATTCCCCTTACTCCCTCACAAATTCATGGCCTCTTTTTCTTAATTATACATACACACATGTGCACACATGCGTGTGCGCGCGCACACACACACACACACACACACACAAATGCAACCTGCTCGGTCCTGTAAGTGTTCCTTGTATGACATGTTTGCAGAGCTGACCACTTGGTACTGGATAATTGATTAGGGGGCTCATCCTGGGGGAGACCAATTCTCCTTCAGCAGTCCTTGGATGTCTGTGGTCTTTTGTCCAGGGGTGGGACCCCATTAGACTTCGCCTTTCCCATCAGTCTGTTCATTGCTGCTCTCGTTGCTCGGGTCTTGTTTAGGCAGCCATACTGCCGAGGTATCATGAGTCTAGCTTCCCTGTCATTTCTGGTCCTCTTGCTCTTAACATCTTTCTGTTCCTACATCTATGATGTTTCATAAGCCTTGGGGTTGGGACTTCGATGTATCAGCTGGGCATGGGAACCTCATGATTAGTTGCTCTCTGAATTTTGACCAGTGTAGCTTTTTTGTTATGGTCTCTGCCTGAAATGTGAGGATACTCTGCATCATGGCCTTAGGCATTGAACCTAATACTACACAACAACTGCATATGACTTAACAACGGGACAACGGGACGTTAAAATCCATGATACACAACAACTACATACGACTTAACAACGGGGACGCTAAAACCCACGTTACACAACAACTACATACGACTTAACAAAGGGACGTGTCCAAGAGACGCAGAAAACACAAAGCAAAGACGCTTGCTGCTGGGGGAACATAGTACTTTGCTCTATATTCAACTCTGTCTCTCTCTCTCTCTCTCTCCCCCCCCCGTGTGTATGCATATACTGTAAAATAATCATAAAAGTATAACACAGTACATTACATAATACATGCACAACCAGTAGCGTAGTCATTTCATCTTGCCAAGTACTGAGTGCTGCAACACAGTTAGATCTGCTCTAGTGTCACGTGATGGTAGAATAGCTTGGTTGGCAACACATCACTACCACATGAGGGACATGGCGCATGATGGTGTTAGAAAGGTCATGTCACTGGACAACGGGAACGTTTCAGCCCCATTACAATTCTGGTAGAATTGAGGTTGAAAAATCACTCAACAAGTATGAAAGTTTTTAAAACACCAGCTAACTCATTTTCATAATGACCTCAAGCTCACGTGAGTCAAGGAACACTACCAGGAAGGAATGTTGCTTCCAGTTCAACTGTGATGGGGAAAGCTATCACAGCCCTTGGAGCCTAGAGAGTGGCAAGCAGCCCTTGTTTGGCCTCCCAGCAGCTCAGCCACTGCTCCAGAAATCCCACATTCACAAGGATGGACAGACAGCCTTGCAGTGCAGGTGGGGATGCACACCAACCTCAGCCCAGAGCCAGGACCATACCCTCTGCTCCCCGCACCCCAGAGCAGGGAGCACTTCCCTGGGGGATGCATCAGATTGGGCTGAGGCTGCTGTCTGGTCCCTCCACTCTTTTTGTGACAAGTCACCAGCAGCAAGGAGAGAAGGTCCTTACTGTTGGGAGTATGGTCAGTGCAAAATATTGCCAGCATCCAGTGAAGATGGAGGACAGATATCCAGGAGATGCTGGGACACTTTATAGTGCTAACTGAGGGTCATCAGACAGAGTCCACGGTAATGTTAGGGGAGACAGGGGTTCAGGGTTCTTAGGAAGGAAGAGCTCCTAGTCACATCACTTTGGACAAGAAAGGAGTTATCCATGGACTGGAGACTCCGGTGCGTGCAGAAGATAGAGCATGTGGTCCCTAAACCACTTGTGGCAGCAGAGCGTGGGTCCCGCCCTTCTTCTTGTAGGCTTCCTCGGGACAAAACAGCAATAAATCAGAGTCCTAGGGGAGGGAACCGTTTCTAGATAGGATAAATCTTATGGGAGGCAAAGGCCCAATAAGCCCAAGGCCTGTAGGATTAGTTTCCTTGGGTGGCCACAGTAAAACAGCCAAAATTAATCCGTCTGAGACAGCATAAACGTATTCTGTCAGTCTGTGTGTACAAAAGAGAGGGGGTGGGGGCAGGGAGAGGTGGTTGTACACTCACAAATGTACAAGTGAAGGTGCAAGCACAGACACCCATGAACGATGCCAAGTGTCCTGCTCTATCATGCTCCATCCAATCATTCGAGGTTGGGTTACACCTGAGCCTGGAACCAGGCTGGCAGGCAGAAAACCCCAGTGATTCTCCCATCTCTGCCTATCACAGCTCTGGAATTAGAGGTATTCTTGGGACCACACAAGACTTCTAATCTTGCTCTGCAGAGACCATACCAGACTTTTGACCTGTGTCTGGGCTCTGAATTCAGGGTCCCTTCCTTCCCAGCAAATGCTCTCTCATCTGCTGAGTCATCTGCCCAGCAACCTCACTCAGTGATTCATGCCATAAATCCAAAATAAACTATCCGCAAGGCTAACCATCTTCTGGAGCAGTGTTCTCAGCCTCTAAGGTCTCAACCACTCGGAGGCCAAATGACCTTTCCACAGAGGTCTCCAGGGACCATTGGAAAACACGGATATTTACTTTATGACTCATAGCAACAGCTAAATTACAGCTATGGAGCAGCAATGAAATAATTTTATGGCTGGGGTCAGCACAGCATGAGGAACTGTCTTGGGCTGCAGCATTAGAAGGCTAGAGCTCACTGCTCTAGAGGCTCTGAAGAAGTCTATTCACAGTTCTGGGCTTGTAGCAGCACGGATCCCCTTCTCCATCTTCCCCTGGCCTTCCTCTGTCTCAAGATTCTCTTTCCTTTGTACCAAAATGCCAGTCCATGGAATTACCCCAAAGCCAGTGTGATCTCATGTCCAGAGCCTTAACTCAGACCTGCAAAGTCTCTATTTCTTGATAAGGAGTGGGGATGCTGGAGATGAGTTATGATAAATAGTAGGTGAACTCCAGGGTGCTGAACAGAAGACACTGGTTCCTCCAGGTGGATGCTGACATCTACCCGGGCACTGCCCTTAGTCAAGTACAATGCTGTGCCCCTTCCTAAGGGGCAGTTCCATCAGCCGGCTGCAGACAAATGGGAAACCTCTTTCCAGCCAAAGAATTTTCTAAAGGAGAAGCCAAGGTCACTGCTGTGTCTGTAGTCTGTATGGTGTTCCAGCAGCCTCTGAACCCAGTCCTGATCAACACGCTCTCTTCCAGGTGCTGCTCCCAAGAGCAGTTTTCTTTAAGGTATAAATCAGCAGAACAATGGCTTATATTTTGTTACCATTTATATTATTCTGACATTCCAATTATAATAAAATTAATATATTACTACATTTTAAAGCCACTATCACCTTAACATAATTGCCAAATTAGCTAATTTTTTCAGCAAGGGAGTGAAATAAGTGGCTTCTATATTTCTTAGAAATATCAGAGAGGGGGCTGGAGAGGCAGCTAAACAGTTAGGAGCATTTCCTGCTCTTCCAAAGGACCTGAATTCAGTTCTTAGCAACCATGCCACATGGATCACAACCATCCGTACCCTAGCTCCAGGGCATTGGAAGCCTCTGGTCTCCCTGGAAATCTGTGCACACAAGCACATATTCACCCGCAGATATATACTTACACATAACCTAGAAGAACAAGAACAAATCTTTAAATTTCAAACAAATAGTCCTATCTAACTCCTTCAATACACACATACACATTTTCTAAACTTAACACACCAAATTCCTCTAAATAAGAAAGGAGGGGAAAAAAATGCCACTTACATAAGAGGCAAGGCATATCAGGGTCCTAAAGTGTATGTCTCACTGACATATTAAAGAAACTCAACTGAGTTTTTCTTAGCAAGGCTATAAATTAATCCTTAGAGAGCAATATACAGAGAACATACATTTAGCTGATAAGCTTAATGTGCTGAAACCTTAAAGGAATAAATTAGCCTCACATTTTGGATTTAATGCACCCATATCTGAAATTGGTTTTCTTCGGGATTGGTATGCATCACTCAGGACCAAACACAATCCCATCATTTGCTAGGACAAGAAGAGTAACAGCACATCAGTGCAAACGAAGAGAATGAATCCAGCATACAGAGGCCCTTGGTGTGGGAGGGCCTTCTGTCTATGTGTGGCTTTTATTGGTTAGTGAATAGAGATACTGCTTTGGCTGATAGCAAGGCAGAACTTAGGTGGGGAAAATTAAACTGAATGCTGGGAGAAAGAAGTCGGAATCAGTGAGAAACTGTGTAGCTCCGCCCAAGACAGACACAGGAACTTTACCCGGTAAGCCACAGTCTCATCAAGACACACAGATTAATGGAGATGGGTTAATTTAAGATGTGAGTTTGCCAGAAATACACTTAAGCTATTGGCCAAACAGTGATTTATATAATATAGTTTCTGTGTGATTATTTCGGGAGTCTGGTCAGCCAGGAAAGGAACAAGTGGCCTCTTACAAGTGATCTCACACTACAGACTCTTATATAGCACGTATCTTCAATCCAGGAATACCCAGGCTGAGAACATTATCTGATGGACTTCCCAGGTATCTCTAAGAAAGAGCTGCAGCTTTTTAATAACCTAATGTTTTAATAATATAATGCCTTAGTGATATTATATTTTATCCCCAAATTATCCTTCAACATCTCTGTTATTATCCCATTCTCGCAATGAATGAGGTTCTATGCATATACAATACACAATACGTTCACATTTATATCAAAATGCTAATCAACAGGAAAACATGAGTTGAACCAACATGAACTATTGCCTCACACTAGTAAGAATGGCTGTCGTTAAAAATATCAAAGTAATCAAGTGCTGGACAGGTTGTAGGAAAGGGAAATTCTTAATATTGATGTTATGGAAAGCAATATGGAAGTCCCTTAAGAAGAGTACTATAATATGATACAACAATGTCACTACTGGACATACATATGTTTACACATATGTGCATCATGTGATTGCCTCGTATGCCAAAGAAATATCTGAGCCTACATTTTATTGCAGCATTACTTATAGTAGCCATGAAATGGAAACAACCTGAGTGCCACCTACTGTGGAATATACTTTAAAATGTGATATAGATGATAGATACATACATACATACATAGAACATAGATACATAAATAGATGCACAGAGACATACATACAATATATACATACATAGAACATAGATACATAAATAAATACATAGAGAGAAACATAGATAGATACATACATACATACATAGAAGATAGATACATAAATAGAAACACGGAGAGATACATACATACATACATACATATATACATACATAGAGAGATACAGAGATAGAGAGAGAGATGATAGATACATAGATAAATAGATGATAAATACATAGATAGATACATAGATAGACAAACAGACAGACAGACAGACAGACAGATAGATAGATAGATAGATATCCAGCTAAATACTATTTAGCCACAAAAAGATTGTAATTTACAAGCCAGGTACAGAAAAACAAGTGCTACCTGCTCTCACTCATATATCGAGCCTAAAAAGTCAATCTTGAGCTGATAGAATGTTAGCTACCAGAGGCTGGGGAGGGTGAGGGCCGAGGATAGACGGGGAGAGCTCAGCAATGGTACCGAGTGACACTTGCACGTCAGCCAGGCATGTGGGTGTGCTAGTGCACACCACAATGACAATGGAGAACAAGCAACTGCACTTCACAGTGAAGAAGAGGGTTTGGAATGTGCTCGCCATACGGAAACGGTGTTTGAGGAAACACGCATGTTCCATCTGATTTATTTGAACATCACACAA
Source organism: Microtus ochrogaster (assembly GCF_000317375.1). Taxonomy (NCBI): domain Eukaryota; kingdom Metazoa; phylum Chordata; class Mammalia; order Rodentia; family Cricetidae; genus Microtus; species Microtus ochrogaster. The sequence goes on along the minus strand of NC_022009.1, from coordinate 123,449,678 downwards.
CGTACAAATGTGCTGAAACAACACACATGGCCACATTAATAATTTTTTTTTTACTTCTTAAGCATCCATCAAAAATCACATGCAATTTAAATTTTTTAAAAATTCAGAGCAAGTCAGAGCCCAGTATCTCTGCACTCTCCCACTCCCCGTCTCCCACTGAGCACATAACTATTAATAAGTCAATTCATATTCAGCTTAAAAGGTTTGGGGAAAGTGCTTCACGATACTGGCATCCCTCCAAAACCACACAGAAACTGCATCTCTGATGATTATTCCTTTGTTTTTAAAGTTTTTGAATTGGTTTATTTTTTCAAGCTGAAGAATAGACAGAATCAACTTGAAAGCTAAAACATCACTGTCTCTGGAAGCACCCGGCCAACACTGTTCATCACAACGAGAGCTGTGCAGAGTCAGGATAAAGGACTGAAGAGTGCATTGTTAACTTGAGGGATTTTAAAAAACGAACATGCTGGTGACGGTTTTGCTAATAGGCAACCTTTGTGGCTTCATGCTCTTGACAACAGCAAAGAGGCCCTGACAAAGACCTTTTTTTTTTTTTTACATGAAATAAAAAGATCTGTCTGGAAATAAATTGCAACTACAACCCCCCACTACCCCCTCCAAAAAAAAAAAA
>NC_022009.1:123445349-123447074 GCF_000317375.1 Microtus ochrogaster | reverse complement strand
TCTCCAAATGCTGTAGCGCTGGGTGTCAGGTACCTCAAGCAGAAGCCTGTGGAGAGAACGCAGGCGCAGGCGATGTCTTTGAGAGATGGAAGGAGGGGGAGGAGCCCCTTCAAGTAAGGATAAAGAATGTAAGATGGAGCCAGGCAATGGTGGCGCACGCCTTTAATCCCAGCACTCGGGAGGCAGAGGCAGGTGGATCTCTGTGAGTTTGAGGCCAATCTGGCCTGCAGAGTGAGCTCCAGGACAGGCTCCAAAGCTACAGAGAAACCCTGTCTCAAAAAAAAAAAAGAAAAAGAAAAAGAAATGTCAGATGGATTGGGAAATTTTGAAATTAATTTTACAAGCAGTGCAAAGACTTGCAAAGTTTTAAAGGAAAGTGAGGTGATTGAAGCTGTGCTGCAGGAAGTTCTGAAAGACAGTCACTGTCAAAGAGTGTGCTTTGTCTGATACGGGATAGGTGCGCAGCGCCCTGAGAAACAGAGATGAGGTATTTGCTTTCCAGCGCCCTAACTTACCAAAGGAGACAGAGCAAAGGAAAAGCAAATTTCACTCTCTTTCGTTTTGTTTGTATTTTAGACAAGGTCTTATTATGTAGCCCAGACTCACTTCAAATGCATGATCCTCCTGTCTCAGCCTCCCGAATTCTAAGATTAGAAGCACGTATGAACACATTCATCTTGAACTTCTCCTCAGATGAATGCTCCTCAGTGCATTAGGACTCGGTCTGCTTTCTTTCCAGAGCTTCTTTACATTTAAGCCAAGCTTGCTAAGGACCGCTCTTTCTCAATGAGCACAATGCATGGATTTACAATGTGACTCCATAAACCCAGATGTGATGGGGTATACTACCAGCTGGTTCAGGGAGCTGGCTTCTCTTTTCTGTGTTTTTGTGAAGGATTATCAATTCTCTAACCAAAATCCTAGAATTATACATACATGGAGTTACCTGTTTTTCTTGGGTGAAGCTGAAATAGACTTCTGGTGTGAATTCTTCAGCATTTACTCCTCGAGCACCCTGAGCCAGCTAGCCTTCGCTGCTGCGTGTGTGTATTTTTAAGTTCAAAGCATACTGAAGTCATTTGTGGCTTTAGGAGACTACCGAAACAGACGCTGGATGGAAACGCTTAAAGCAGCCAAGAGAGCACGTCTCCTTGGACACAACGAAACATTAGCTGACAAACTGCCCTTCCTGTCACCTCTCTCCTTTACACTGGACACTAGCAGAGACCGTGGAAGTCAGACAGACGCAACCCTGGAAATGGGGTCCCGCACAAGAAAGGTGCCGTAAGAAGATCTTCTTGTAAGCTGAGTCCAGGAAATAGGTCTGCCAGGGTTGAAATATTCTACTATTGTTTATGCTTAATATAACAGAGCTGACTTTGTATTATTTTTAATTCATACTTAAAATAATCTGTACTTCAAAGGAGAGCAAACTGTGCGCATGCCCAGAAGGCTCCCTCTTAGGGGCCAGACAAGCCAAGCTGAGTATAAACACTAACTTCCTCTAGCTTTCCAAAGGCAGAACTTGGAGGCATAGACTGCAGGAAATGTCTCCAAGGAAACAACATAAAACTTAAACTCCATCTAAGTCCGTCTTACGGCAAGGCCACAAATAACGTTTAATATCTTCAAATCACGCCCACCACGTTCCTTAAAGCAGACACAAAAGCAATTGTAGAACAGTCTGAACATGAAAGCAAACTCTTTCAACGGTGGCAGACAACC
>NC_022009.1:123423098-123445249 GCF_000317375.1 Microtus ochrogaster | reverse complement strand
GTTCGAGACCAGCCTGGTCTACAAGAGCTAGTTCCAGGACAGGCTCCAAAGCCACAGAGAAACCCTGTCTCAAAAAACCAAAAAATAAAATAAAATAAATTTAAAAAAAACCCAAGTGATGTAACATGCACTCTGGTCTTCCCTCTTTGCCGTTCTTCCTTGTTTTACACACACACACACACACACACACACACACAAGAGCTAGTTCCAGGACAGGCTCCAAAGCCACAGAGAAACCCTGTCTCAAAAAACCAAAAAATAAAATAAAATAAATTTTAAAAAAACCCAAGTGATGTAACATGCACTCTGGTCTTCCCTCTTTGCCGTTCTTCCTTGTTTTACACACACACACACACACACACACACACACACACACACACACACGTCCTCAAAGCATCATGTGACTGGCCCTCTCTCATCTGAAGACTGTGTCCAATGTCTGACATTAATATCATCAATGCAAGTACCACACAACTAAAAAGTATTAAAAGCATTTAAAGGTAGGGAGTACAAGTTTTCATTCTTACAAAGAAAGCACACTTTGTAGCCAGAGGCCAAATATCAAGTATGATACACAACATATAAATGCATGCTGAAACGTATTAATATTTAATCAGAATAGTATTTCTAAAGTATAAAATTATTTGTTAGGAATGATGTGTTGTTATACATACTGTAAGAAGGAATTCAAATGAGTTTTAATCAATGTTCTTTTGTTCAGGTCGTCGATTCACTACAGTAAATGTAATTTTTTTATGACTTTAACTTCATGCTCCAAATAGTATATATCAATAAACACTTGTTGAGAGAACTTATCACTGATACTATTAACGATGTCACCTTTCTTTAAAGGGAAACCCAAAGCACCTCTTCCCTTCACCCCACTTTGACCCCTGCTTGGGAAGGAAACACTCTCAGAACAGCTAATAAAAATTTGACACAAGTTGACCACAGTCCTAAAATACCAAATGTTTTCATCCTTGTTAGCAGAGGAAGAGTTGTGAGATTAAGCCTGTTGTGCCTCTTTTTGGGAAACGTCCTTGATTTGGGGAACACCCAGGTAACAGACACCGGGTAACACTCGAGTATGACCAGAGAAGCAGCGGGGATCCAGGCCCTCGAGGCTTAGCTAGAAATCAAGATAGTCAAGACAGCCTTGAAGCTCATAAGGAAAGAGCTGGACTGTAGTTGTTTTTTTGTGGGTTTTTTGTTTGTTTGTTTGTTTGTTTGTTTGTCTGTCTGTTTTACTCTTTGGAGGCCTGCCACCCAACTCCCAAATAATTACACATGAAGACTTAAGTCTTACTGATGCCTGGCCTTAGCTTGGCTTCTTTCTAGCCAGGTTTTCTTAACTTACATTATCCCATCCACCTTTTTTCCTCTGGGCTTTTTACTTTCTTTAGTCTATATTCTTCCTTCCCTTCTTACTCTGTGGCTGGCTGGGTGGCTGACTGGGTGGTTAGGTGACTGGACTGGGTGGCTGACTGGGTGGTTAGGTGACTGGACTGGGTGGCTGGGTGGCTGGGTGGTTAGGTGACTGCACTGGGTGGCTGGGTGGCTGGGTGGCTGGCCTCTGGCATCCTCCTCCCCTTCTCCTTTTCTCACTCCTTTGCTTCTTCTTCTCTCAAGCCTAGATTTCTCTCCCTATTTATTCTCTCTGCCTGGCATCCCCACCTATCTTTTCTCCTGCCTTGCTATTGGTGGTTCAGCTTTATGAGACTAATCAGGTGTGTTAGGCGGGCAAAGCAACACAGCTTCACAGGGTTAAACAAATGCAACATAAAAGAATGCAACACATCTTTACATCATTAAATAAATATTCCGCAGTGTAAATGAATGTAACACACCTTATACTAACATTCCACAACACCTAACTGTATTTGGGCCTGGATTCCCAAATACAGTATCAAGTAAGGCACAAAATTGTGTCATTAACCTTTACATAACTAGTCGGGGGAGCTTTTCAAAAAGATTGGTTTTCTTTCTTCTACTCTTTCTTTGTACCTTTAGGTAACTAAAGTTGAAGTAGTAGACTTGAATTATGAGCCTCAGTCCTAAGGCTCTCCATGGTCAGGAGCTGCCCCACGAACTGCCTAATCACGGTCACGTTAGATCACACACTAATTCTCCAAGGTAGACCCCATTATCCTCTCTATTTCATGGGTTAGAAAGACTGAGACTCCCAAGGGGCAGAGCTGGCATGGAAATGCATGTCTGTTTGGCTCCGCAGCCTCTGCTCACTGGGATGTTCCTCTTCCCCCCAAAGCAGAGACTCACAGAAGCATTAGGGACCTGCACGGCTTTTCCTCCCTCACCTAAAAGCTTCCATGCACTTCATCCATAGGCTAGCTGAGATATGTATGCATGTTGACAGGAAAAGGGTAAATCCTACAATGAATTTAGCAACCTGGGCTTTTAAGGAAGAAGTTAGAATTGCTAAGAAAGATGCGCTGTCCTGAGACATAGGCAGGACAGGGCTGTAGGCTTCATAGCCACACAGAACTTTTAAAGTAGCAAGATTATTCAAACAACAATTAAGATGGATTCTTCTGATGCTTGCTAGAACATCTTATTTCAGTGGGCTCAAACTTTATCAATTGTATTTTAATAAAGAAAGCTTGCCTGAAGATTAGAGAGTAAAGCAGCCCCACTGGTCAGCCTCACAGACCAGGCAGTGGTGAAACACACCTTTAATCCCAGTAGCCACACTAGTTGCCATAGAAACAGGGTGGTGCATGCCTTTAATCTCAGCGGTGCACGCTTTTAATCCCAGCCCTAGCAAGAATTATAAAATAGGAGGAAGCAGCTCACAGACACAGTCGCATTCTGAGATTCCTGGAGAGAGGATCACCACTTCAGACTGAAGTAGAGGTAAAAGCCAGTAGCTGGCTGCTTTGTTTTTCAGATCTTCAGGTTGAACCCCAGTTTCCATTTCTGAGTTTTTATTAATTGTGCTTAAACTTTTAAACCCATGTGATAAGATACCAAGGCAACTTACAGAAGAGTTTATTGGAAGCTTACAATTTCAGAGATGACTACAAGACCATCACAGCAGCAGGCAGGCAGGCATGGTGATGGGGCAGTATCTGAGAGCTTACACTCCTATATAAAGACAAGAGATAGCAGAGAATATCTTGGGCTTTTGAAACCTCAAAAGCCATTCCCAGGGACATACTGCCTCCAACAAGGCCACACCTCCTAATCCTTCCCAAACAGTTCCACCAACTGAGGACCAAGCATGAGTCTGTGGGGGCCATTCTCATTGAAACTACCACAAAGAGGAAGGGCATTTAGAGGGAGAAAGATGGCTGCGTGCAGAGCCACCACAGGGCCAGTTGCCTAGCCCCTTCGTGGGGAACAAGAAAGCAGAAGCGTATCTGAATGGTATGGAAGGTTGCCTGTGAAAGAGATCAGCTATCCCACCCACAGACCAGCCACAGTTTGTGTGACAGTGGCGCCTCTGATGGGAGGAGTCAGCAGTGAAAGGAACTCCATCTGTCCAGTCTATACGGCCCCAAGGGTTGTGGCTGGATGTCACCTTGGGAGACAGCCTGCTGTTTAAAACTGAGTTGTCTTTGGAGTCCAAGGACAGGGGACAATCACAAGTTAGGGAGCTTGAAGTCACCATGGCAAAGCCTAAGAGACTGAAGCAGCTATGCAGGCAAGCACAGACAGGGAGAAGGCGGGATACTGGCAAGCTAAGGAGTGAAGGTGGCAGATTACCCAACCCTGGCTGTGTGTCTAGGGTCAGGTAACCCATGCCCTGTGGCCAGGAGCTGAGTTCATCGTTTAAGAGTAGCCTTGGAGTCTGACAGCTGTGAGCTTAGTGGCTTTGAAGGTAAACCGACAGGTCCTGCCCCTGTACAGATACTGGTGTTGTGTTTGCCTTCCTGACACTCACTAGACCCTGACTAGACTACCAGCTATCCCATAGTGAACAAACTGGGGTGATTCAGGTCAGTAGAAGGGCCTAACCAGTCCCAGACTGCAGCACTAAGAACGGCCGACATCGGCCCCTGGTATGTGAAGACAAGAGTAAAGAGAGCGGGCCAGTGAAAGTTTGTTTAATTCAGACTCAGAGCCAGTAGGAGTCACAGGAAAGCTAAGAATCTACAAGTCTAGATGACCCCACCGTGCCTCCCCCGGCCCAGCCAGTTTTAGAGGACCAGGAGGAAAGACCCAGCACTGAATCACTGCTTTCTCCCTGTGGTTCCCTTTTCTCCTCCTCCGACTGCTTCCCCTTCACCTCTTTCTCCTCCTCCTCCTCTTTTCCTCCTCCTCTTCCTCCTCTTTTTCTTTGGAAAGGGCATTTTTTTATGTTTTTCTTTTTTGTTTCCCTTCCTGCGGCTATGTAATTTTGTTTATGCATTTTCCATTATTTTGTTTCTCATTTTTCCTCTTAGATCTGATAAACTTTGAATAAAGTAGCAGGATCCAAAGTCAACACTAAATAAAAACTCAGTAGCTTTCCTAAATATCAGTTACAAACTCCCCAAGTAAGAAAATTAAGGAAAAAAAATCCCATTTGTAGAAGAAAGACCTCTGGTGAAAACTTTAGAACCCCGAAAGCAATAATGTGACCAACAGATTCAACACAATCACCATGCAGATCCTAACATGCTTCACTGACCTCAAAAAATGCAAACACTGCACATAGAAGCTAAGAAGATTCTGAAGAGACAGATCAATGTAACAGGAAGGACCAGGCTGGACAGTGGCTCATCCCAAAATATACTAAGAGCTACAGCATTAGCGTGGTGCTAGCACAAGACCAGACCAGTTGACAAGAATAAACCCACATACCAAATGTAATAGAACAGACTGTTTTTAAAAGAATGGCAAATGGTCAACCAACAGTGGAGGAAATGAGCATTATCCTTAGGCATGGGGAAATGAGAACAAAACCACTTTTAGCTTCCATCCCTTCCCATTCAGAATGGCTGTCACCGTGGAAATAGCAAATGCTGGCAAGGGTGTGGCAAAAGAAGAACCTTCAGCCACTGCTGGTAGGAATGTCAGCTGGTGTAGCACTATGGATTCCTACAGCAACTCTGCTAGAATCAAAAGCCAGAACTGTCACGTAAGCTATTCCCTCTCTGGGTCTATCCTAGAAGGAACCTAAGCCAGCATGCCACAAAGATATCTGCACATCCGTGTTAATTTCCCTACTGTTCACAATAGCCAAGGCATGAAGCAAGCCCAGACTGTAAGAACAGATGAGTAGATGTGACCATACACAGCACAGCCATAAAGAAAGGTGAAATTATATCATTTGCAGGAAAAGAGAGAGAAGCAATGGTCATCATGTTAAATGATGTAAATCAGACTGAGAAAGACAAATACAAATTCTCTCATTTGTGAACTCTAGATTTAAATACTAGATAGATAGACAGACAGACAGATGATGGAGGAAGGTCATTGGTTAATTAAATAAAGAAGCTGCTTGCCCTGATAGGTTAAAACGTAGGTGGGAGGAGTAAACAGAACAGAACTCTGGGAGGAAGAGGAAGTGAGCTCAGAGACTCAACAGCTCCCCTCTCAGGGGCAGATGCCTCAGAGAGACACTATACTCCACTCTTGCGGGCAGAGGCGAGAGCTCTGCTCTCTGAGGCACACGCGATGAAGCTCCGACCCAGGATGGACGTAGGCTAGAATCTTCCCGGTAAGACCGGTGCTACACAGATGATAAGAAATGGGCTAGTCCAGGTGCGAGAGTTAGCCTAGAAGAAGCTAGATAGATGGGCCAAGCAGTGCTTAAAAGAATACAGTGTCCGTGTAATTATTTCTGGTAAAGCTAGCCGTGAGGGCAGCGGGGTGTTGGGGACGCAGCCCCGCCACTCCTGTTTCAACAGACAGACAGACAGACAGACAGACAGATAGATAGATTAAAATATATAGTAGAAGGGCCTCTCTGAGGGAAGGGGGAAGGAGCCTAAAGGAGGAAGCAGTAATAATAAAGGGGATGAGGCAAAATATTAAATACCATATTTTCTCCTATGTGAAATCTATCACGTATATGCACATACATAGCAGAAACCTATAGAAGTGTAGAGACAGGAATACAGGAGGTTAATGGGGGCCAAATATAGGCAAAATTCAATATTATATGTATTTACATAAATGTGCATAGATATGAAAATTCCATAGTGAAACTCGTTTTAGGTAGGCTAGTTAAAAGTCATCAATTTTCTTTAAAAAAAAAATTACTTCCCATGACTTGCCTGCCAGAACCCGGCTCCTTTCCAGACCCAGGCTGGATATCCTCATGTGTGTGACCATGCACACCTGACCTGCTTTCAAACACACACCCCTTTGACATCAAGGTTTAGACCCAGAAAGATTCAAATAACCTGACATTTGGGAAAAATGCATGCATATATTTATGTATTTGTGTATACACTCTAGCTAATTTCCCCAACGTGCTATGAAAACATAAATTACTTCTACCACCCCTCATTCTTAATTTATGAGGCAAGGGCCCCATTAGAAGTCTGGTGTTTAGTTGTTAATGAAGTTAATTTATTGTCCGATTTCAATTCTCCGAGGAAGGCAATCTGACCGATCATAATTTTCCAAAGCCTTCCTGAGTGACTCTCTGTGGAGATGGCTGTCCTGAAGAAGACACCATACATTTTTACACACATACACAAAGGCCTTCAGCCACAGTGGGGAAGAACCCACCACCGCTGTCAGTAAACGTATGCCTGTCATCGTAGAAGGCCTCTGGATTGCTGTGCCACCTCCAAGTTCCCAAATACGTCACTTTCTACTAGAAAACATCCATTCCTCTCTACCTTTATATCAATGTGTTAAACAGAACAGCAACATCCTGTGGATAGACACTGCAGCCAGAAAAGTTAGCAGAGATTGATAATGGCTGTCTTCGTTAGGGTTTCTATTGCTGTGAAGAGACACCATGACCACAGTGACTCTTACAAAGGAAAACATTTATTTGCCTGGCTTACAGTTCAGAGATTCAGCCCGTTATCATCCTGTAGGGACGTGGCAGCATGCAGGCAGACATGGTGCTGGAGAAGGAGCTGAGAATCCTTCATCTTACAGGGAACAGGAAGTCGTCTGAGACACTGGGCAATATGTTGAGCATCTATGAGACCTCAAAGCCACCTCTACAGGGACAGACTTCATCCAAAATCACCACACGGGTAACTAGGATACTTAGCTGTATAGGCCAGACAATCAGAGATGATAGTTAGTCAGTGACCTAGACACAGTTTGAACATAAGGACACGTGGTTGCCATGGAAACACTTGTTTCCTGTGCATGTGAGTGGGTAGGCTGGATTCACTTAATCCCACATAGCACAGACCCATGCAGGGAATAGAAATAGGAACATCAAAGGTGGTGGACACTCAGCAAATACGGGAGGACCATCATCACTGAGGGTGTGTGACCACCAGGGTGAGGGAGACAAAAGGTACGGGAAAGGCAGTGTGGAAGCAGGTCATGAATCCCAAAGAACCAATGACACCGTAGGGATGGAATAAACGATAAAACTGATACACACATGCCAATTAAACACACACGGAAAGAAGGGAGAGCCTGGGCTATGCACCGCCCTTGCTGCAGCTCCTTGCTGGCTGTATGGCTTCAGCACACTTCTTTAGCTCGTGAGATAAGAACTTTACAAAATGCAGATGGCTCCCACACCAGTGAAGGGGAGTCTATCAAGGTCCATAGAATCCATTGTGTTTACTTATCCAGGGGAGCAACTGTAACAAACATATACACATGTACACATGTACACACACACACACACACACACACACACACACAGTTGAACAGAGAGGCATTAAGGAAGAGGCCACAGAACAAGGAGCCACTGAGTGGATATCTCTGCAAGCTTACCAGTAGAACAAGAAGGGGGTGAGGGTGTCAGAGCCAGGGTTACAGCAGCACGTAAAAGGAAAACACACATGTAAGAAATTCTGAAGGTCTTGCAACTGTGGTTGTCAGACCTGGAGAAAATCAAAGCGGCACTGAGATTGTAGAAAACACCTTCTTCCCCAGAAAAGTCTTTGGTTTCCAAAGTTGGCTTGGCGTCTCGGTACAAGGTGCTCGAGGTCACTTTTGTTCATTCCTTAATAAGCCCAGCCATGATCGCTGCTCAGCCCTTGACACTTGCAAAGCAAGAGAGCAGCCTCCCCTTCAGTCCCGCAAACCCCTCTGCTGGTGTTCAGACGCAGAGTACCACTGAAGCAAAGCTAACACACAGAGAGAGAGAGACCTAACACACACGCTAAAGGCTGCGGTTAGTCAAAAGGAAACAACTCCCAAAGATGCCGTGAATTAGAAGTAAAATAGCAACAGCTTTGTCTTATTCTAGCCGTGGAGCGCAGCAGCCCTCCAGTCTGCCAATTTGCCCAAGTCTCCCCAGGTGGCGGAACTCATCTTTAATGGTCCCGTCAAGGCTCCCCTTTCTTCTTCAAGACTATGAGGTGTACACAGCTCTGATTCGTAATATAGAAACAAGCGTCTCCCCCAATATATTGACACAACATTGCTCTTCATCCTTCTAATCTTCTCCAAGGCGTTGCATGACAGCGTCCGACTCACAGCAAACATGGCTATACTGACATTCTGAGTGAATGATGCCTCTATTGAGAAAGTATAGTAACAAAACAAAGAGTTTCATACAGGAGCCCATAGGTGTAGAGGGGCATTTAGAGGATCCTGTGTTATTTCCACAGGGGATAGTGAGGAACGATTGTTTCAAATCTTTTCTTTCCTTTTTACTCAACTATTGACACAGGTGACTGGAGCAAACGTGAGTTCTGAAGGAGGTAAGGAAGAAGACTGAAGAAGCGGGAGGAGGGGCCGTGCGTTTAAACTGGGAAATGTTAAGTTTGAGATGCCAAATATGTGCAAGCGGAGACGCGCTCCCACCCGATCAAAATAATAAAACAAATTAAAGCATTAATCTGAAGTCTATAAGAGAGGTTGAGCCTTCAGATGGGGAAAGGGGCTTCTGCGAATGTTGAAGAAGGGAGTAAGTATAGAAAAAAACAGAGAGGCGGTAGGAAGACAGAAGCTCCAAAAGTCCCTGCCATCCTGACTGGGAGGTGGTAGAAAGAGGAATGGGTAAGAAAGAGGCAAGAAGAAAGGCAGGGAGAGAAAAGCCCGTGGGGTGGGCAGTTGCATCCAGAAAAAGAGGAAGCAGGTGTGCACACGTCCAAAACGCTCCAGGGTTAAATGAGGTCACCGGGTTGAAGAACCCACTGGATGTGAAAGAGAAGACCATGGAGAAACTTGGTTTGGCAGGCAGAATGTCGCACCATGGCAGAGGATCGCCGGCCGTGGGGGATATAGGCACCACGAAGAAGAATCCTCCTGGTTCTTGAGGGGCTTTGCAGGAATAGTCTTGTCCCACGTTTGCTCCATGCAGGCCTGAGAGCTGCGGTTCACACTGTTTTCGAGTCTGCCTGTTAGAGGCTATGTGTGTAATTCACATCACAGCAGAGGGGCGACGTTTTGGAGGCCGAAGTTACCTTTTGGGGCAGTAATCTGAGAATAAAAGAACTCTCAAGTAAGACACCTGAATTATATGAGGACAGCAGCCGGAAATCGGGAGTTAATCCCGCTCTGCCAAAACCACAGCTTTTGAAATTGTGTATCATAATCCCACGCTGTCATATTATTAGATATAGGGGTCACAAAACGTTTAGTTAAAAAAAAAGTAAAAGGTTTCTAAATGCCCCACACATAAGAATCCACGGAGCCTGTGACAGAATCGCCCGTGTGGCAGAATCGCCCGTGTGGCAGAGTGCAGCTTCAATGCAGCCTCGGTCCCAAAAACGCAGCACGTGCGCTCCGCACCACACCTACCAAGATGCCAGGTGACACCCAGAAACACCGTCCGCAACACCTCAGTTCAGATTCCAGACTATGGTGCGCCAGCGGGACTTTGACTGCCCATGCAAAGTTTGTCTACGCTTCCAGAAGCATAAGGTTTTAATTACAGAAAACAAAGGCTCTCAATATGTTTCTCCCGTCATTCCTTAGCATGAACAAATGGCTTTGCTCTGTGTTAGAATGTTTGATTTTTAAAAAATTGCAGTCTGAGTTGCTGGCTTGACTTTTATTATAAAAAAAAATCATTCAGTGGATTTTGGCTTGAGATTAAGACAGAATTTCCAGGAATTTCTGAACTTGCCCCAAACATACTTCTGCCATCTTGTACTACATTATTTAGGCTATGCAGCATTCTCAGAAGTAAGGATTATAAAACCAAACTGCAGATCATTTCTGAAAAATACTGAATATGTTCTACATGCTGGAATACTAAATATGCAACCAAGAGTGAATTCTTTATATAAAATTGAACAAACACGTTTATCTCCTTATTACACAAATTTGTTTTCTCTTTAATCACTGGAAATTATATACATGTATTAATTTTATGATTTACTATCAGTAGATGTTTAATGTGTACACTTATGTTCTATACCTATATGCCAGGGATATATCAGAACAAAGGAGTCACCAGGGGGAAGTTTGAGAAGCCCTAGTCTAGACCAAGGCAGCACCAAGAGACTGAAAGGAACTCTGGGTAATTGTCCAGAAGAGGCTTTCCATAAGGAGTAGGTAGGGAGAGGGAATGAAGGTATCCACAGAGCTGCCGCTAAAGGTTTTCTTTACTATAACAAAACACTCAAGAGAGGCAACTTAGAGAGAGAAAGGGTTATTTTGACTCACTTTTAATCTCACTACGTGAAAGACTAAGGCAGAAGACTAGCGTGTTCCAGACTAGGCAATGAGACTCTATGTTTAAAAGCTAAAAGGGAACCATGGAAAGGGAGTGGGGTGAGGGAAAGAGAGAGGACAAGAAAGAAGGGGAGAATTAGAACACAGAAAGATACCACCCTGAAATTTAGGGGACAGCCACAGCTACAAGAATAGCGAAGTTCACATAACCGCTAAGGGGAAGCCACTGAAGCCAAGCGGTAGAGGGTCTCTACAACTGTTCAATAAGCAGACGGATGCCCGGAACCTCCAGAAGGTCTAATGAGCACAATTCCATACCATCTCTAGGAGCGCTGGGAAGCTGGGTAGCTGGGGTTCTCAGGGATGCAGCTTGAGCCAGATGAGCCACCATAAGGGGTCCAGCACATATGGGGACTCAAGGGGATAGTTTCATCCTTGGTGGCAGGAGCTTTTCATGGTTTTGAAACCAATTCTATAGATGGTTTCTAATCAAAAGAGTCACAATGAACCATTTCTTCTCCTTCACACAAAGCTATGTTTTATTATATCCTGCCAAGATCATCAGGCCTCCCAGGCAGAAGTTTTGGCTGGTAATCATCCTGTCCAACCTTTCCCTGTCGTGACTTCATTGTTAAAATCTGATTGCACTGCCTTTGGACACTGGGCATCTACTGCCTCCTCCAGATCACAGCCTCTTCTTCAGTATTCCCAAGTCTACACGACTGACCTCTTGATAATGGTGGAACTAATACACGGGCCTCTCGTGGCTTTCTCCATTTCAAGAAGACAACGGCTTCTAGCCCATATGACATCAGACTCTGGTTAAGAGATGAAGGACTTTGACACTTATGGACCCTCCTGTTTCAGCAGGGAGTAGTAACTGCTGTTTAAGCCACCTTTGGAGACTCAGAGCCGCTGACCACAACTTACACTGTGTGTGACATCTTTATATTATCCCGTGCCTCTACGTTTATAAAATAGGTATGTAAATTAAACATCTGTCGATGATAAATCATGAATAAATTTATTTTAAGGTAATTGTTTGGCAGACATATAATCTTACCATTTATTAAAGACAAAGCCAAATTTGCATGCTAAATGCACTGGATGCTCTTGTTTAATTTCACCCAGCTCTTGGCTGAATGTTTGATACTACACGGTATAGAATACCTTCAGTGTTCTTCAGAACTGCCCATATTTCGATGTTGTCATCACTGATGTTGAGAACATGGCTTCACACAAATATGCAGTACAAAACTGCAGGTGTATATTTAGGATCGTGTCAGAAATTATTGGAAATAATTATATAGCCTATAGTCTAAGTCAGAATTCATTGAACAGCTTTTACGAAAAGCAGACAGTAGTTCTTAAAAGCAAACATTCTCACACAAAAACAATCCTACCATATACCATATTTGTTGTCTATATATTGAGGAATAACAGTGGGGAAGTGTTAAAAGTGTCATTTTCTACAGTTAGACCATTATGTTTATAAGAGCAGAGAACATCGGTGATGCAAGCCTGCAGGGCCACTGCTTGGGAACTGGAGGCTTACATCGTCAGTTCAAAAGCCAGCTATGGTTACAGCAGACCCTGAACCTTTCTTGAGCAGAAATATTATATACAAATACATATATAGTATATAAATATCTACTATGCACACATATGTAATTACATATAAATTATGTGCAATATATAAATAAATTTATATTGCTATATATAGCAAAATATCAATAAAAATAAAAACAAACACTGCAGTAGAAAAGAGACTCCCAGTCTGTGCCCAGGTCAGCCTGGGAATGCTCACCCGGGTGCTAGGTGAACTGCAGACATACGCAATGCCAGGTGCACAGGCTGCGTGTTCAGAAGCGAGTCTGTAGTGAAGTCACGTGACACAGCACAGGCACCCCTCTAACTCGGTTTAAGCTTCATTTTGAATTAAATTTTGGTCTTGGGGACTTAGAAACCTTTCACTGTTGTCACACTCTTTACAGCCCCCACAATCTGTCCTAGGACCCCCGTACGGTCAGGACCCACGTGTCCAGAAGGTGGCAGCTAGAGAACGGATGAGGGTGACTGCTAACTCCAAAGCTGAAAAGGTACAATCACAAAACGCATTTTTTACCGTAGAAAAGCACATCCCTTATCTAAAGGTTATTGGGTGCATACTTCATAAAAGCTAAAGCTCGGGCCTCCTAAACGGAAAAGCAGGGCGTACATAACAGAGGTCTGACATCTACTAGACTCCGTGCTAACTGAAGCCTGATCCAGCGGTCAGTCAGCTTTACCCTCTCCATCTCCTCCAGTGGTCCTGGAGTAACTAAGTCTTGGAAATTTGCACATCTCACACCAGGTAATAGACTAGAAGCTATAAGGAGGGACAGCCTGAGGCGCAGGACACAGCATTCTGGCAGTGCAGAAGAGATCCCAAGAACTCTAGAAAACACTCCAAAGTCAAACAGCGTAGCACAGGGCGGGACCTGGGGTAACCATGATGTGGTGGTTCTCTGCTCCTCCAGTGACGAAGTCCTCTGGAGGCCCTCAGCCCACAAACATGTGACGCCAGGTCCTCGTGACCTTGGCAAACTCCTAAAGAAGGTGGGAAGCTCTGCAAGGGGTCTTTGGAGGGATAGCTCAAAGGTCGTTCACTGTTTGAAAACGTGAAGACAACCCTGACTCCTGAGACACCATGTAAAGGTCTCAAAAGTGTAAGCCGTTGACCCTAGCCTCATAACCTGCTTTGGGACAATGGGTGGTCCCTAGCAAGTAGATTTGGAGGCTTTCTAGCATGGATGAAACTGGACTCCCAGAAGAAAGATCCATGAAAAAGTCTCCCCGTGATGGAGAAAGGACTTTAGAGGTCACGGGGTCAAGACTTTACAAAAAGCTCTGGAGATGAGGTAATATGTTTGCCTCTCCCTGGAGGGTCGGTCTATAGCAGGTAATCTTGCTTCTGGGACCAGGACACAACCACCCATGTCACATTTTCCCCAGTCAGACTTATGTCCTCACCCTCCATTCCAGGCTGTGCCCTGGGCCCAGTGACCTGATAACACTCACCTGCAGAAAGCAATGTCCAATTGGGGCATGCTCAGCAAGGGTGACATTATACACCTGCCAACGGAACACGGGCTCATTGTCATTCACGTCGTCCACAGCAATGCTCACCAGGCAGGTGGCAGACAGGGGCGGTTCTCCCAGGTCCTGGGCCACCACCCTTAGTTCCACTGCCTCCTGGACCTCCCGGTCTAGAACTCGGAGTGTGCTGATCAAACCGTTATCCGGGTTAATGCTGAAGGATGGAACACACTCTGCCTTGGGTGACAGAGCCTCAGAGTCGCAAGGGTTCGAGAGTTGCACCAGCGTATACCGCAGCCTGGCGTAATTGGTGCCAGCCTGGTCGGCATCCAAAGCGCTGACCCAAACCACCGAGGTTCCTGGGACCGCGGCCTCGGATACCGAGGCCCAGTAATGTTCCTGGCTGAACACAGGTGGCTGGTCATTGAGGTCCGAGACCCAGAGCAGCAGTGTCTCCTCTGTGCTCAATGGTGGGGACCCTGCATCCGTGGCCACTAGTCGTAACTCATATAGATCTTGGCTTTCCCTGTCCAAGAGGCTCTTGATGCAAAGAAAAAATACTCCAGGAGGGCCTCCTGGCTGCAGTGCGAAGGCTCCGTTCCCACCCTCCAAGGACAACTTGATACTACCTGCCCCAAGGCGTGCACCAAGCACCCCTGCAACTTCCTCTTCTTTCTCTGGGCCACCATCTGCGTCAGACACCGAGACTCGAGCCACATAGTCTCCTGGCCGGGCGCCCTCAGAGACGCGGGCCGTGCCTCCCTCGGTAAGAAAGAGCAGGTGGATAGCGGGCGGATTGTCATTCACGTCCAGCACGTCAATGGACACGCGCACGGTGGCTACCTCTGGCTCTGCGCCCCCATCGCGCGCCTGGACCACCAGCTGATGCCAGGCCTGCGCCTCGCGATCTAAAGGTTTCTGCACCCGCACTATGCCGCTCAGTTCCTCCACCGAGAAATAGCCGGGATCGCCCCGTGGCCTTCCAGCTGAGCCCGCCAAGGACGCTTGCCGCTCCCGGATGCTGTAGCGCACCAAGCCATTGGGCCCCAAGTCGCGGTCACTGGCACGCACTCGACACACCTCGGCGCCCGGCTGGGCGTCCTCACGTACTGCGGCGCGGTACTCTCCCTGCTCGAAAACTGGCGGGTTGTCGTTCTCATCCAGCACACGCAGCCGCACGTGCAGGCGGCCCGTTCGCCGAGGACTGCCCCCGTCCCAAGCTTCAATCTGCAGCTCGTGCGCTGCCACCTCCTCTCGGTCCAAGCGCCTCAGCAGCACCAAGTCTAAGGGCTCCAAGGGTGATGAGGACACGGGCTGAGGCGGCGACGCAGGTGGCCCCTGCGCCCCGTAGCGCAACTGGAAGAAGGGTCCTGCGGGGTCCTGGGGCAAGTCAAACATTTGCAGCAAGGTGTAACCCTGGATGCTAAACAGCCCTGCATCCGGGTCCTGGGCACCTGGCAAGGGTAAAACGGTTCCTGGGGGGCTGAGTTCCGACACTTCCAGCTGCAGGGAGTCGCGGGGAAAGTGGGGCGAGTGGTCGTTCACGTCTTTGACGCGGATCTCCACCTGCACCACCTCGCCCCACAGCGTGGCCGCCACGAAGCTGTAGTGGTCCCGCCGCTCGCGGTCCAGACGCCGAGCGGTGCGGATGATGCCGGTGTCCGGGTGCACGTGGAAGTCGTCCAGAAGCGGGGAGTCATCCGAATCCTCAGACAGAAAGAAACCGTTCCCTTCCTGCTGCTGCTCGACTGGCAACCCCGCACGAATGTCACCTACCAGCGTGTCTGGAGGCAGCCCCTCGTCCACAGAGAGACTGAGGTTGAACACCTGGGCCGACAAGCCCGAGGCAGCCCACAGCCAGGCGTGCACGAAGAACCAGAGCAGGGAGCGCGGTGTCCCGGAGCCGCAGGGCCGCCCACCGGGTGACCCCGCTGGCTGATGCCCTTCGCCCATCCTCCGCCCAGCGGGGCTCATTTCTTCCCCGGCTCTTTAGGAAGGTTCCAGATAGCTGCCAGCTTGTGGCGGGATCGCAGAACAGTCCAGGAGTCTCTTCAGTATCTGAGTAAGATGAGAAAAGACTTTGTTTGGCAAACAAACCAAAGGAGCCAGGAGTTCCCAGGTTGACATCTGCAACTGGTGCAGACGCCCTCTGCCCGCAGCTCACGCAGGCGGGAGCTGCTCTTGCTGCCTCTGCCGCCGCGGCCACCTCTCCATCTCCTGGATGTCTTTAAGCAAGTCCCATAGCTTTTTCTCTCTTCTTCTGTTCTTTTTACATCTGCTCCTTGTTCTGCACGACTGACTGTTTCCCCCTGGTAAAGTCAGGTGCATTATTTCTTTTGCCAAAAAGAGGAAATTATTTAAAGCGCTCACACAGGGAGGAAGGGGATCCGGCCGGGAAGGGGGTGGAGTAAGGGCGGGAGGAACGATGGGAGGCGCGGCTCCAGCAGCAGGCTGCTACGGGGGGCCGTGGCTTCCACCCGCTCCGCCCCCCTCCCATTCCGACATCCCCAGGCACTGGGGACTGCGCCGCGCCCCTTCCGACCCAGCCTCCTACTCCTCTGTCCCCTCCCCGTTGCATGACGCGGCTGGCACCAGGGCGAATTCCAACCTGCGAATCTCTGTTCTGTAGCAGAACTGAAAAAGAGCCGGCAGGATGGACACTCAGCCCAGGACTGTGGTGCTGATGGAGGAGGCGCGGACGGGTTGTCTAGCCAGGCTTGGCGTGCGAAGTGTACCGGGTTGGGGGCCAGGCCAGCAGCCTGCCCGCCCGCTCCCCCTCTGTCCTCCAGACAGCCCCTCCAGCGGGCCTGCCCTTGGCTGGGGCCGATCGAAGAAGGTAGGACTTATGATGATCTCTTTGGGGAGCGAAACTTGTGCTCTCTGGCTAGAGAACGTGGTCCCCAACAGAAGGACAGATGGAGTAAACGGCCCGTGCACAGCCGGGGCCAGTTTGACTGCAAAGAAGGCGGAACTTGGAAAGAAAGGAAAAAAAAAACCAAAAAAATAAATAAATAAAAAATAAACCTTCCAGAAAACCCAAAAATCTGTGACACACATGGTGCAAAGCACGCTTTATTATGCCGCGACGTGTGGCCTCTTGTCACTCCCCTCTGCCACCGGCGATGACGACAGTGGATGGGGCTTGCCAACATTTTCGGCATCCAGCGCCATCATACCTCCCCGCGTATTTTATGATGGTGATTTACGGGCAGGCGGACCGCATGGCTTAAGCACCAGCAGCGCCTAAGCTCTACCGCCACCGCTAAGGGAAGAACGTTGTGAGGCTATGCTGCTGAGATCGCCTCCAAAGTAGCTTGGGGCTGAACCCGAAGACAATCCCCCTCCGCCTGCAAAGTCTCCGTTTCCCTCCAGTTATCCATAATTATCGGTAGAAACTGATAAATGGCCTCTAATAAAGTATGCTCCACCGAACAAGTCTGCCCTCTTGAGAATGGCCAGGCCGTATGTAGCAGAAGGTTTCTGCAGTTTTGCAATTCAGCCAGAAGGAAGAATTAATTTCCTAGATACTGTTCCGTGGTAGAGGGAGAGCCAAAGGGCCAGCATACTGGTCCCCAGTAACCCCAGTGAGGCGCCTTTTTATATTCAGTGGCCTAGGCCTATCATTGCTAATCGGTAGCCACACCACCCTGTACCTCTGACAAAATACTAAGAAAAGCATTTTCTGCTCAGTAGATGTGTTGCATGTAAATAGAGATAGTATTCTATCTAAAATTTTGCCTCCTTTTTAATCAATGAAGTGCCCGTAAGCATCCAGCTTGAGACTTTGGAAACTTCTTTCCCACCTGATGCAGGGGACCTTCCCCTGGTCATTGTTTAAGTAGCTCCACACCAAGCGTTCAAACTGAGTTTCTAAAGCCAACTCAAGCCATGTTAAGCCCTGTTCAGAACCTGCAAGCTATCCTCTCCCGTACACTCAGACTGTTTCGCGCTCCTTAAATTGCCTACCTTGCTCTCCTTTGAGTGGTCGGAACTTTCCTGTAGATCTCCCCCTGCCCTGCAGAGGACGCTTTTCCTCTTTCAGGTCTCAATTCAGCTGCTAACTGAACACCCTCCCTCTACTGCCCCCTGCCGGGGAAACCTAGATCCTCATGTCGTATTTCATTCAGAATACCTTTGGGTGACCGAGAGCAGCTTGTTTGATTCATCTGTGGGTTTTCTCATTCCAGTCCAAGCCTCTTCACAGGCTGGAACACAACCTGGTCTGGGAGTGTCTGGTCGCTCTTGAAGGTCACTCTTCACTAAGTGGCTGGATAGCCAGATAAAAGAAGGAACTTTTAAAAAGGAACTCTGAAACCTAATTGGCCCTGAGCCCCTTCACTGTGGTGAACCCCTGCTTTGCCTTGGTTTTGTTCATCCTACCAAGCTCCCTGGGCCCCACCACTTTGAACATTTTCAGCTCACCTATAAACTATATTGTCATCCAGTATTTACTGGCGACTAAAAGACAAAGCAGGATCTTTTTCTGTATGTGGCGCTGACATACGTTTTGTTAACAGAGGTTCGTTTCAGAGACGAATGGAGAATAGGGCCTTCAGGCATCTGCTTTCCTGTGGGCTGGTCCTCGGTTTTATGACTGAAGCACGCACAGGCAATATCAGCTTTCCTGACCATGCCCCAGTACCCTTCCCTGAAAGTTCTGAGCAGATTTCTAGGCTGAAAGTCCGGTTTTCTAAAGGAAGAGAACTTCTGAAAACAGCTTTTGGGTCTGTTTCACGTGAGCCCAAAGCCCTCCAAGAGACTAGCCTATGTCACGGCTGTCAAGGGACAAATCAGATTGTGGCTGGCAAGCCCCTTTGCCTTTGGAAGTGGTTAGCCCTCACTCGGATCTATTAAGTAAGGCAAGTTAACTTTTGTTAAGTTTCTGTTCCCTTTTCTTGAGTGGGAGCAAGGAAGTCAGGAACTTTGGAAGAGATGTTCAGGTGGATTACAAACAGGAAGCATCCCCTGCTACTGCCAGAGGAAATGTCTTAAGAGTAAACTGTAATCTCGGCTCTCACTGCTCAGCCCCCAGAGTGCCTAAAGGAAGAGGATGTAAAATTCTCACAGTCACGAGCAGAAACTATCACAGCTCAAGGGGCCAGGGGCTTATCCTCACCAGATGCTATATGATCTCGGTAGAATAGGATGGCCATCTTGAAAACCACTTCCTCATATGCTGTAGACGGTTCTTGGTGTTGTGATAGTTAAATGGAATAAATAGTTACAAAGTGCTCAAAGCAAAATTCAGAACATTTCGTGTCAACCCTTTAAGACAAGAATTAAAATGGTTAGCCCTGTCTTACAGGTGTGGAAATTGATGCCCAGGGACACTGACTGCCAGGGATGTGACCTAAGTCACATAGCGGTGAATAGTGTCATGGTCCGTAAACCCAGTGGTCCTTAAAGACAGCTCTGGTCTCTGGTTCATGGTCATTTGCTGAGACCTCTGCTGGTTATTTATCTTGGTAGTTCCTTTAAGTGCACCATCTTCTGAATTCTCAAGGGCAGCCCTACAGAGATACAATGAGTCTGAGAACAAGTTGGGCAAAGTGCAGAAAGAGTTACTGGGACAGACAGCATGTCTGTGGGTGTGAAGGGGGCACAGAGTGGACACAGAAAGTGATTGCTTAGGAGTGAAATCAATGGACATAAGCTATTCAGAAAAGGAAGTTAAAGGCAAGGTCTTAGGGCTTGAGAGACGTGGAGGCTTCCCAGCATCGTCCCCCGGGGCAGAGCCTCTGAGGATCACAGCATCAGGGAGCCCACCAGCACTGAAACTATGATTACCATCAGCCAACTCGGAGCTTGAGATGGGCCAGGTTGACTCGACCATAGTGCCCTACCGTTCAGTCATATAGCAGTCTAACTATTGCTGTGAAGTTATCAGGCATGCTATCAACATTATAATTGGGTCATGAAGGTCAAGGAGCCTCCTGTCAGTAATGGGGTGGTTGGTGAACATCATCCAATCACTTGAAGGCCTTTCAAACAAAGGGGAAAACAGTATTCTGTCTTAAGACTGTAGGATAACAATCCTGACCATTTCCAGCATGCCAAACTGTCTATGTTGGTCAACTCTCACTATAATAAAATGAATGACATAATCACCTTATCTAAAGAAACATGTTTATTTTAGTTCATATTTTTTGGTGTTTCGGTCCATCTCCCATGGTCCTGTCACTGTGGGTGAGGTAGTACTTCATGTACCGAGTATATGGCAGAAAGAAATTTCCCAGAACACGGTCAAGAAGAGAAGCAAAGAAAGAAGTATCTGGAGTACAAGAGTCTCCATCAAGAGTGTAGCCTTAATGAGGTGAAGGGTCTGCACCACTAAATCTTACCTGCTATAAAGCTCTACCATCTCCAAATCAACCATAATGGGAAAGAAGCCTTCCCCAAGGACTTCTGAGGAATATTCCACATCCATGCTACAGTGCTTGTATGCAGGTGTCAGACTTGCCAAGTTTCATAGTCAAGACAGCCAAGTACTTAAAACAAACAAGTAGTATTTAGGATAGATATTTGATAGCTAGGTGATTGATTGATTGATTGATTGATTGATTGATATATGGATAATTGATAGCTAAATGATAGATAGGTAGATAGATACATGGTAGATACTTGATAGGTAGAAAATAGAAATCTGATAGGTAGGTAGACAAAGAGAGATATAAAGATATTTAGGTAGATGAAAAAAGTTCTGGAGAATCAAGACTAATGCCGGTATTTTTAAGACATAGAAATTACTTTGTAGTTAATATTATATTTGGCATTTAATATACATACATTTTGTGTTCTTATATTTTTAAAACCAGGGTCCTGGGGCTGAGTGATGGCTCAGATTACAGCAGGCTTCCCATGGATGGATAAAGAACCGAGTTCAGATCTCAGCAGTCCTATGAAAATCTGGCGCAGTGATGCTGTAGTGCAACACTAGAGATGTAGAGACAAGAGGTGTTTGCTGGCCACTCACGCAAGCTAAGCCTTGCATCCCAGATTCCGTGAGACACCCTGATGGACACACTCACGCCACCCCACCGCGAGACTCAGGGATCGTTACAGAGGAGACGGAAGGGTTGTAAGAGCCAGAGGTTTCAGAATACAGCTGCAGAACTGTTCTTTCCAGACATAGCCGTCCCATGGCACAAGACTTGTATAAGATCCAGCCACCTAAAACTCCAACCTGCTGGAAGAAGGGCTCTCAGGGCTCTGCCCCCCAACTGATGAGCACTGGCAGCTGATAGTTACCAGGGAAGGAAGAACCCATTTTCCGTAGGGGCGTGGCCCTTAGGGAGGTTGCTATGTTCCAGTGGAGGACCCTATACCCATGCACACACTGGCAGCAGATGCTTTAAGCACTCAGTGGGCTATCCTTCACCCCACCCTGTCCCCAAATCCACCTGTTCCCTGCTACACAGCCTGCTCCAATACTGAGTGGACCTAAGAGATGAGTCAGGAGTAGCCCTGTGGCCAGACAGCTGGACTCCCCACTCCCTAGGACCTCCACTTGGGAGAAAAACCAGGGGCCCCTCATAAGTGGATACCAGCCATAAACAAAGGACATTGAGCCTATAGTTCATGATCCTAGAGAAGCTAAGTAATAGGTAAACCCCAAAGAAAAACATATATAGACCCACCTAGAAATTGGAAACAGACAAGATCGTCAGACAAAATTTGGGAGCATGGGGACAGGGGTAGAAGGAAGGGGATAAGAGGAGGGTTGAGGAGAACTTGAGGGAATGGGATAGTCGAGGTAGAGGAAGGACAGATATGAGAGCAAGGAAAGACATATCTTGATTGAGGGAACCATTATGGGGCTAGCAAGAAACCTGGCACCAGAGAAATTCCCAGGAATCCACAAGGATGACCCCAGCTAAGACCCTAAGCAGTAGAGGAGAGGGTACCTGAACTGGCCTTGCCCTGTAGTCAGACTGATGATTATCTTAAATATCACCATAGAACCTTCGTCCAACAACAGATGAAAACAGAGACAGAGACCCACATCAGAGCACTGGACTGAGCTCCCAAGATCCAGCTGAAGAGTGGAAGGAGTGAGAGTATGAGCAAGGAAATCAAGACCATGAGGGGGTCATCCACTGAGACAGTGTGCCTGAGCTAATGGGAGCTCACCGACTCCAACTGGACTGGGAGTGAACAAGCATGGGAACAAATTAGTCCCTTTGAATGTAGTTGATAGTTGGGGCCGACTGAGGGGCCACTGATAGTGACACTGGGATGCGTCTCTACTGCATGTACTGGCTTCTTGGGACCCTATTCTCCTTGGATGTAAACCTTGCTCAACCTAGATATAGTAGGGAGGGCTTTGGACTTTCCACATGGTGGAGTGCATT
>NC_022009.1:123408759-123422878 GCF_000317375.1 Microtus ochrogaster | reverse complement strand
GGGAGGGGGAGGTGTGTGGAGGGAGGGGGAGGGGGAGGTGTGTGGAGGGAGTGTGAAAGGAGTTGAAGGAGGGAAGGGAGTGGGAATTTGAATTTTTTAAGTAATAAAAAAAAAGAAGACAAAGTTGGGAATAACCTTGACTTTGTGAACACAGGAAAAGACTTTCTGAACAGAACACCAATAGCACATCATTATGATCAATAATTAATAAATGAGACCTTCTGAAACTGAAAAACTTCTGTCAGGAAAGGACACCATCAATAGAACAAAGCAGCACTCTACAGGATGAGAAAAGATTTTATCAACTCCACATCCCTTAGAGGTCTATTATTCAAAAATATATAAAAAATTCAAGCAACTGGTTATCAAGAAAACCAAATAAAAGGATTGAAAATGGCGTACAGTTCTGAATGGAGAATTCTTAATAGAGGAATCGCAAATGACGAGAAACACTTAAAAGAAATATTCAATATCCTTATCCATCAGGGAACTGCAAATCAAAATTCCTTTGAGAATCCATTTTGCACTTGTCAGAATGTCTAAGATCAATATAACACAACCGACAGGTCACGCTGGCAAAGATGTAGATCACCAGGAACACTCCTCCTTTGTTTGTGGGAGAAAAAGTTTAGCCACAATTTATTTTTAGTAAGTTGTTCTTTGTTTAAAACTCTAATGCTAGTTACAAATGTATTCTTTAACATTTCCTTTTAAATATTTTTTAAAGCGCTGATATTTACTTTTGTGCTATTAATCAATCTTGATCAAATTTTTGTGATCCAGTTCCAAGTCTTCACATAAAAAGTAGCTATATAGTATCGTTTATTGAAGTTTCTCCTTTATGTGAAACTTGTGATACCTGTCTCTCTGTATACATTTTGGATGTTAACAAAAAAAAAACCCAAAGAGAAAAATAAGATGAGTAATGAAGACACTAACATCTGGTATCCACCTTAACACATGTACACACACATCTCCACATGCACATATGTGTGAACACACACGAATATATGCACACATATAACTTTAAAGAGACATGTGAAATTAGGGTCATAACATACATAATAAAAATTTTGTAGGCAATCAAGTCTGTCTCCATACTTACATTCTAGGCCATCAAAATACATCATCATTTTTCTTTTCTTTTTGTTCTACACATACTTATTTATTCCAATTTTCAACTCAGTGGAATGAGTTCTCCATAGCATGTGTGTTTTAGGAATTAATGCATGTTTTTTCTTTCCTCTGATTTATTGGGAATATAGAAAAAAATACATCAAGAAATTTCCAGCATTTTGTTAAAATGTTGGGTGGAACTCTGTCCTCTTATTGAATGCATACGACATTGACTCCCATTTTCAAATCTAGTGGAAGCTAAAATGTAAGTTCCGTTCAGAGCTGTCCCCTAGTAAGTGATGCTTTGATTTCTAATTTCTTTATTACAGTACAAAAGTGATACTATATTTCTAGTTTGGATTTTATTTTTCCAGGGCTGGTGATATACAGTCAGTCACACGGTCATAAGAGCAAGCAAGCTCTACTCTGCAATGGATTGCATTGTCGTATTTTGGGGCACATGTATGTTTGATAATGATGTGATGTGGTCAACCTTTCAGATTGGCTCACTAATTTGAAACTTAGATGCTTCCACTGATTAAACAAACATTCACGATCGATGAACACTTTATTATGAAACAGATTCTGTGATCAACAATTTTATCCAGCTATAGCCTAGGTGTTATGAGTAGATTTAGCTGGGAGGAATTTTCATTTTGTAGCCTTTTTGATAAACAGTTGGTTTCTCAGGATGTAACCCCATCAGAAGCAAGTAGCATCTAGACTGTAGTTATCTCTGCATTGGGGGACTGTATTATAAGTGTGTGAGAAAGAGCCCCTGGTTAAAGAACTAGCTCCTTGTTCTTTTTTCCCCTTCCACCCTTCCCCACTTATAATTTTCTTCTCTTCCTCCCCCATAATTGTTCGAACTGACAACCTTCTCCATATCCCTCCACCAGGCAATCAAACATGCTCAACCGTCTAGGCACTGAGAATTGGCTTCCCCGACTCCTTTGCTGGCACACTCCTCATCTTCTTCTTTCCCCGCAGCCCTTCTTTAGATGTAATAATCCACCTCCCTACTTCCCAAACCCTTTAATCATTCAGTTTCTGTTCTCTGAACTCTTTCCAATTTTCCTATACGTCGGGTACGATGTGAAAACCAAAACCACACGCCCTTTTCTAACAGGGTCTATGCATTGCCAAAGCTCACAAGGCTAACTTCCTTCTTCAAGGAGAAATCAAAGTCAACCAGAACAGGTTCTTCACAAGCAGATGTCAGAACAGGCATGACACCTGGCCCTCTGTTCAATCAGCCCACACCTTCCGAGCAGGTGATTATTCCATGTAGAAAGATAATGTAGTTGCTTTTACATGAAGGGATTTTTAGAATACTCACACCTTTCTGTAAAACTAAATAAAAGGCATCCCTGGCAAATGAAAATGACAAACAGCATTTCATTTTTTTTTCTAGGTATTGATTGTATAAAGTTATAGTAGTTGATCTACTTCTTAGGACAAAAGAAGGTTCATTGAAATACAAACACACACATACACTCACATGTGTGTGCACACACACAGACAGAGAGAAAGAGAGAGAGAGAGAGAGAGAGAGAGAGAGAGAGAGAGAGAGAGAATATAGATAGTACATTATAATGATTTCAGGCAAAAGAAAGCAAAGGAAATACCCCAAACCTGCCAATCCCACAAATATTCAGTGCGAAAAACACCTGGATTCTTCCCAAGCCACAGCTGTTCAGTTGGAAAATGCCTGGATCCCATTGAATCAAAGCAGTTAAGGGAAAAGCGCCACATCCTGCCCAGCATGTCTGCTCAGAACGACACGCACACATGAATCCTATTTGATCAAGGCACTAGGCGCAGTTCTCTGAGAAATAAATAAATCCTGCTGGACCCAAGCACGGTTGTTGATGAACAAACACAGATGGGGACGCACTGCGCACAGATTCTATCTAGGAGGAACGCTCCAATGCAGCGGTTGGGAAGAAAGACTTCTGCATGATCAGATCACGCGGATCTGCGTGTTTCCACCCTGATATTGTAGTCCAGTGTAGAGAGGGAGGCAACGCTGAGTGAGTTCATCTTGTTTTCCTTCAGGAAGGACAACACAGTCTTGTACATATGAACACCTGACTTTTGACAAAGAAGCCAAAAAGGTACAATGGGAAAAAGAAAATACTTTAACAAATGATACTGGCATAAATAGATGTCAACATGTAGAAGAATGTAAATAGATTCATATTTATCATCTTGCACAAAATTCAAGTCCATGTGAATCAAAGATCTCGACATAAAGGCAGTTACATTGAACCTGAAATAAGAGAAAATGGGAAGTAACCTTGAACACATTGGCACAGGAGACCACTTCCTAAACAGAACCCCAGTAGCACAGACACAAACAGTAAATGGAACCTCCTGCAACTGAGAAGTTTCTGTAAGGCAAAGGACATGGTCAATAAGACAAAACAACAGCCTACGGAATGGGAAAAGATTTTCACCAATGCCATATCTGACGGAAGACAGTCTTCAAAATATGTAAAAATCCCCAGAAGCTAGACATAAAAATACCAAATAATTCAACTAAAATATGGGTTAGAGAGCTAAACAGAGAATTCTCAACAGAAGAGACTCAAATGACTGAAAGAAATTTAAGGAATTTCTCAACATCCTTAATCATCAAAATGCAAATCAAAATGACTCTGAGATACCATCTTACACCTGTCAGAATGAATGGCTAAGATCAAAAATTCTGAGGACAGCTTATGCTGGAGAAGATGTGGAGGCAGGGGAATACTCCTCCACTTCTGGTAGGAGTGCGAACTTGTACAGCCATTCTTGAAATCAGTACAGCAGTTTCTCAGAAAATTGGCACTCAATCTACCTAAGACCCAACAATATCACTCTTGGGCATATAACCAAAGGATATTCAATCATAGTACAAGGATACGAATATTTGTTCAGCAATATTCTTAGCAGTATTATTCGTATTAGCCAGGACCTGGAAATAACCTAGATGCCCCTCAACCAAAGAATGAATAAAGAAAATGTGGCACATTTACACACAGGAGTATTACTCAGCTGAGAAAAACAATGACATCATCAAATTTGCAGGCAAATGGGTGGAAGTAGGAAAAAAACACCACCCTGAGTGAGGTCACGCAGACTCAGAAAGACAAACACGATATATACTCACTCACAAGTGGATAGAAGAACAAAGCAAAGGATAACCAGACAAATCCACAGCGCCAGGGAAGCTAGAGCATTCCTCCAGTAATTGATGGAACCAGATGCAGAGAGCCACACCCAAGCACTTGGCCCAACTCCGGGAATCCTGTCAAAGAGAGGGAGGAGGGGGACAAATCAAGATAGTGATGGAGAAACCTACAGAGACAGCTGAACCAAGTTCATGGAAACTCATCTCTGGGTGGACGGTTGTGGAGCCTCCATGGGTCTGAACTAGGCCCTCTGGATGCAGAGGTCAGTTGTGAAGTTTGGGCTACCTGAGGTCCCCTGGCGGCAGGACCGGGAACTATCCCTGGTGCGGGAGCTCGCTTGTTAGAGCCTGTTCCCTAGGAGGGGATGCCATATCAGACTTAATGCAGAGAGGAGAGCCTTGATTCTACCCCAAATTAAGGTGTCATACTGTGTCAGCTCTCCATGGAGCCTTGACCTGGAGGAGTTTATGAGAATGGGCTGGGGGAGGGGTAGGAGAAAGAACCTTGGTTGGAATGCAAAATGAATTAAAAATAAATAAATATTTTAAAAGATCATCTTGAGGAAAGAACGTATGCTTTGAGAAGCCACAAACTTCAAGTCATAGGGCTCTGGAGCCCTCAGGGTTGTACCCAAAGACTCCCAGAGAAGACTAAAATCCCTGCAGTTCCCCAGATTTGGTGTCCCTCCTCTCCTCTCGTGCAGGCTAACTCTTATTTCCCATAACTGTTCATTTCTCAGTGGGAGAAAAGGGGACAAGAGAGTGGAATACCAGAGGCTTTGACAAGACCCTCTCAATGAATACTACAGTCTTCCCGGAAGCAAGCCCGGTTCCCACAGTCAACGAGCCCCACGCTGGCCACCTTGAGCTGGAGTGTTTTAGCCATCAGGCTGAGCTCCAGAGATGGACAGAAAACCGGACGGCATTGGCAGGAACTTGAGACGCAGCTTCCTGTGCTGCAAAGGTCCGAATGTCCCCCCTTTGTCATGGGCGTCTGCTCGCTGTGTTAGCGCAACTTCCACATTGCCGCTGTGTGGTTTATCTTCAGATCTTCCCTAAGAGACCCAGCCTCTTCTCACTCCTGTTTGCCCTGCTCACCTGTGGTCTCCATTCACTTCTTTTCAAGGCCTTGTCTCTAACTGAGGTATAACAGCGAAGAAATTCTTTAAAGCTTCAAATTCAAAAGACTTTGCAGGGAGCAGACGAATGATAAATGCTGGGGAGGAACCACAGCAGAAGCCATGGTGCATTTCTGAGCATGCGTGTTGGGCAGCCCAAAGCGGGAATGTGGGGGGCTCGGGGTGGGGGGAAGGAGAGGAGGCAGAGATGCATGTGGCTTCCGAGAACACCCACAGCTGCCAGTCCTTCGATTTTGCAGGTGTCCTGAGTGAAAGATTCTATGACTCAGCCCTTCTGCAAGAGTGTCACCGGCAGCAAAGCCCCACTGCAAAGCGAGGGAAAGGTTGGCTCATCTTTGCCTCACGTCCCTTAATCCCAGGCGCATCCTTGTGAACCCTTGCCGTAGGAAGGAACTGCCCTTCCCTAGGACGTCCACCCTCAGACCCTGGACTGTGTACATGAATTCATTGCCCTATGCAAAAGGCAATACACAGGTGTGATTAGGTCAGGGAATGATTAGGGTCCAGTGTAGTCACACCAGTTCTTACAAGTGGGAGAATCAAAACTCAAGAAGGAGATGGAACAAGAGAAACAGAAGCTGGGATGCAGGGGCCAGGAGCTCAGGAATCCTGCAGCCTCTGCAAACTGGCAAAATGAGGAGCTGGCATTTTCCACAGAGCTTCCCGAAGAGTGCAGCCTGCCAAGGCTTGGACCGCAGCTCTCCTTGACCATACCTACAGAGCTGACAGCTAAGTTGCATTGTCTGAGGTCACTGCAAGTGTGATAATTTGCTGCAGCAGTCACTGTACACGAAGGGAAGCACCCAGCCTGCTAGCCCTCCCCCACAGGGTGTGGACCGCCTGGCTGCACCCCCCACCCCCCACTCCGGTGTGCGCCATCCTCACACAGACCTGCGCGTTTTCATGGCACAGAGGGTGGGATTTATCCCAGCACTGGCTTTGCATCCGGCTGACAGTTTCCCAAAAGATCCGTTCCAGCTGGAAATCACAGGATCAAGACGAAGTTATTTGATTTCAATGCATTCTCCTAAGTTTTATATTTGTAAAAATGTTTGCTAGAAAAAATATCAGCACAAAAGATAGCACTCTGTTTAGAGAGCAAGAGGAATTCTGTGAAAATAAAGCAGGTCGTAGCTATGAAGCTGTGGGTGTGAGCCTAGGCACAGTGGAGACTTGGTCGCCGGTGACCTGTGGGAGGCGAAAAGTAAACAGTGAAAAACAAAGATGACTTCGAAAGCAAAGCATTTGGCCCAGCAGCTGGAAAATGGGGTTCTGGTTATATTGTGGAGAGAAATAAATCCCGACTGTGGAAACAAATGGAAGTGTTACATAATGGGCCATGAAATCTCCTCAATGGAGGTCACTGGCCCGAGAGGTGAGGAATTCACTAATGAACACACAGGGAATCCATTCATCTGCACAGCCCGCACTCACATGGAAACGCAGCAGGGGCTTCTAAGGGGGTTTGAGCCACTAGAAGATACATATTGTGAGACACATGCACACCATAAACACACATGTACCAAATACACACGCCACACACACATTTCATCACACACACACCACACACACATACACCACACACACACACCACACACACACACCACACACACATACCCAAATACACATCACATACACACACTACACACATATACCACACACATGCCAAATACACACACCAAACACACACACATATACACACACTAGACACACATTTCATCACACACACTATACACACCACACACACAAACATTAGATACACCCACACCATACATACACACACACACCAAACACACATCTCATCTCTCTCTCTCACACACACACACACACAAACACACACACATCACTATGTAATTCTTAAATGTCCTTACCTTTGTTGATATTCTTCTTCATCAGACGGTGTTGTGTGTTGCTGGGCATGGTAACGATGGCTTCAGGCAATGCTAGACAAATGTTCAGTTGCTGGGCTCCAACAGCAGCACACACACACACACACACACACACACACACACACACACATACACCGGTGCTCTTTAAAATGTTTACCAAACACACCAAGTGTTCATAACATGGAGCTTAAATACACTCTAGAGTCGGTGTTTTCGTCCTGCGTTAGCAGTAACAGCACATTCATTACTGCTGTAACTTCAAATGAAATGATAGTTTGGAGCTGAATTTCTTTAAAGTCTTTTCCAGCTCTGTGACTTTACAGTTTTTCCTTGAGAGGGCTGTTATTTTCTCCCAAGTCTCTCTCTCTCTCTCTCTCTCTCTCTCTCTCTCTCTCTCTCTCTCTCTCTCTTTCTCTACTTTTTCTGTATAATGCAGCAATGACGAACAACTTGGAACCTTCCCCCTGACAAGTGTGTTTAATATAAGTAGTGCTCCGAAGAGTATCCTGATTTTTTTCTTGCCCCTCAGTTATTACTTCTAAGCTCCAAACATGTCTTTCTAATCAAAATCAGCAATTACTGAAAGTGTTGCTATACTCTTAGGATTGGTGTCTATGGATTTTCACATCCAGTTTTGGGGAACACCGAATATTCTCAGAGGGTAAAGCATTCTGAACCAATTTCAGAAAGTGTTTTATGTCCCCAGCCGAAGCCACCTTGCAGAGTGCCTTCCGACCCCTATTGTTAAGTCTGCTCAAGACAGGTGAAGCCAGTGTGCTCAGAACGGGGGGGGGGGGGGGGGTAAGCTGCTGGGGTCTGCTTTCAACAGTTACACAGCACAGCACACATCTCCAGCCGTGCCTAGAAAACAGGCTGGACAGTAACCGCTCAGGGCCGAGGAGTCCCTAATAAATGGCGCTCACCCCACAGAGATGCAAAACAATAGCAATCACTCATCAGTCCCTGAGAGGTGACAGCTTCCAATTGCCCATTTTCCAGAGACACTTTCCTCATTACCAAGAGAAAGCAGACCGGTTAACTCAGCCAAGATCTATAGCTTGCTGCAGTGATGTCATCGGTCTGGGTCCCTGATGAGGACTCAGGCAGGTGGTGCAGAGAGCAGCAAGCCGACATATGGAGACATACTGCCAGGCATACTGATCCACCAGGCCGGCTAATTTCCCTTGCATTTTGAAAAGAGCAATTATTTTAAATTGCCATAAATCGAAATGACTTTGCTCTTGCCACTAAAATGTAACAAGTCTATAAACTATAATATAAATGAGCATCCCTTGACATTTTGATTTGGAAAAAAAAAAAAAGCAATTGTATGGGAGAAGAAGCCCAACCCGCTTCAGTTGAGATTAAGATGGTAGCACATACCGAGACTTTATGGTATCAGTGTAGTATATAGACTTCATACTGTTCTGGAAGCGCTTTGGTTATATTCCAAGCTATCGGTGACTTTGGTTTTAAACCCATCTAATTCTGTCAAAACTTCTGTTTTATATGAAGAGAATAAGTTATGGGTCCCAAAAGGAGGATGGCGGAAGGTAAGGACGCGGCATGAGGAGCACTAAGAAATTCCTCTCTGTTGTCACCTGCCTGTGTGGAGCAAGAAACAAACCAGAATGCCAGTGTTGAGGCCAGGGAAAATCTACCTGCTGTCCCTCTCCAAAACCAGAGTAAGGGAGGCTCCAATCAAACACTCTTCCTAAATGAAACACACCCAGAATTTCAAATATGGAGTGTAACACCCGATTTTGTGTTACACCCTCGGTACAGTTCGCACACCATTGTACCATACGCGAGTCGGGCAAGAGCCTGGAGATTGAAAAGAACACACACACAGAGACCAGGGTCATTAGAAAGAAGATCAGCCGAATGCCAGTTTATTCAGACTTGGGGAAATCCTTACGTATCTAACTGCTTCACAAGGATCTCTGCCCAGGCAGGTAGGAAATTACCATATTAACAATGGAGTAAATGCCCTGCAGCTAATCACCAGGAGGGGCAGGGAGAGCACAGAAACACACAGGAAGCTTAGTTAGCTGATCATAAACTGTCCCAGCAAATGTACCCCAGGAACAGGGGCAGACCAGGGCCCTACAATGGAGTTCTAAAGGGAAAATTAGTATTCGGGTTTAGTTAGTAGTCCTGGAGGGAAACAGGACATTGATTTATGAAGCTGAGCAAAATTATGACCAGAAGGACCATTAAGAATATGCTGTCAGAATGAGCTTTGGCTGCTAATTCAGATTGCGGCCCTAGAACATCCCAGAGCCGTGCTTTTAACTCATGAGGTCCTGGAGATCACACTCTAGTTAACTTTAGAAAGGTTTTTATTTGACAGAGGTGTAACAGACACAATGTCCTTCATTTTTCGAACAGAGAGACAAGTTGCCTTGTCTGCGGGAATCCAACTCTTTCCCCCACACAAGAACATGGGCTGCCCAGGGGGAGTGTAAACACTTTTCATTTTTTATCTGAGATTTCCGGCGGGGGTGGGGAAAAAATCTTTTAACTAGATGTGTTGGGAATCCATAGAATAAACCGGTAGGAAAGGGTCCCTTCCCCAGAGAGTCGCAGTCTATCAGGAGGTAGAAGACTAGACGATGATGACGTCATGAGATAAATGACAGAAGAATCAGAGGCAGGAAGGCTCCTGGAGCCCAGAGGATGCTTCATCTTTATTCAGCTCCCATCTCACCAAGGCCACTCTGGCTTTGCCCATCTCTTAGCAACCAGTCTTTGCATCTTTGCTTCCTGGTGCTTCCTACATAACATTTACCCCATGTCAAGTCCTGGTGGACCTTGTCCGCTTCTTTCTGCCTAGTGCCCCCAGCAATGGTGATAAATTTATGGACTAATATAAATTAATACAACCTCTGAACCTAGTGGGAACCGCTACTGAGTTTATTCTTCAGTCAACAAATCCCTTTCCTTGAGTTGTTTTTGTTGTTGTTGGTGGTGGTGGTGGTGGTAGTGGTAGTTTTATTGTTTTGTCTTTTAGACAGGGTTTCTCTGAGGAGCCCTGGCTGTCCTGGAACTCACTTTGTGGACCATGCTGGCCTTAAACTTCAAGTTCTGCCTGCCCCTGCCTCCCAGCTTCTGGGATCAAAGATGTGCGCCACTACTGCCCGGCCCCTTTCCTTGACTTGTAAGAGCCTCCTTACCAGGACACTGTCCCCTCCACCAAACACTCTGCTCCTCTCCCATTGGATTTTCCCTGGAAGGGCTTCACTGGGCTCCTGGAATAAGTAGGCTCTTGGACATGGTCTGGTCTGTATCGTATCTGGCTGCGCCATTGTGTTAAACAAGAGTGACTGGTTCCTCACCTAAATGCTTCTCTGGTGCTGTTATTTGAGGAGAGACACTGTCCCCACTATTGACACCCTCTCTGCCCTTGTCCCTTACAGCTTTAGGTATCTATCTAGACTGTTCTAATAACCAGATCTGACTTCAGATCATACTCTCCTTTTCTTCCCCATGGACTGTCATTCAGACCTAATGGCCAGTCTTCTCCAAATGATGATGTCACTGAATCTAACAGGTAGCACATTCCAGACTCCAATATCACTTTCTCCCCAAGGCATTAGTTCTTTACCTGACATGATTCCCTGGGCTGGAATAATATAACCATTCATCTGTTAACTTCCTCCTCCTCCCTTTTCTCCTTCCTCCCTCTCTTCCTAAACTCGAAATAATCAATGAGCTCTATCTGTATTTACTGCTTTTAAATACAACGCAACTCTGTCCTCCTCCATCTTTAATCTTTGTGTTAAGGATGCAAAAGCCACTGGAAACACAGAAACATGGAGATCTAAGCCAGCCTGCATCTGCGAGCCGAGTATCTTCCCTCCGCGCACAGTGTCAGCCTAGAAAGCCCTAACATAGTCGCTCTTCCTGAGCCCAGTGAATTACCCCATCCCCACCACCTCTCTATTTAAAAGCCCCACCGAGAGTCAGAATCAAATCCAGACCAGCCTGCTGCACTCCTCACTACGTAACCCCCGCTCCTTTCCCAGCCTCCTCCCATCTCCCTTATTTCCTCTCTAGGCTTTCAACAGCTTCATCTTCAGAGTTCAAGAAAAGGTCACAGAGCTATAACCTTTAAATATATCGTAGACCCTGGTGCAAGCTCCACCTCTAGATGTGCTGAGAAAAGGAAACAGCTAGTTGTCCCCGCCTTGCTGCTTGCCTCCCACTTGCACACCCGAGGTTCCTGGGCAGCGTCCACTAGGGCTGACCTGCAGAAACTGTCTTTGGTTCCATTAGCATCACTATGCAGCGATGCTTGGAACACTGCCATCTCGTGGCCATAAGAGGAAGTGACGCGCAAAGCCGACCTTTACCTTGTTCCTCCTGCATACACTGAAAATTGGAGTCCCTCACTGTTCCCTTTGCCCAGGTCTTAATTATCAGAAATTGCAAACTTTACTTTTTAGTTCTCTCTATGATAGAGGTCTATTGATCTTCCTCAGTTAGTCTACTGATCCATAGCGAAGGGCCCTTACCAGATGCAGGCCTCTCGGTGGTCCAGAGAAGCCCTTTGATCTGATGTTTTAGAGGGCTGTGTGCTGCCAGCCTTCAGGGAGAAGTAACAGGCACCTTGACCACAGAATGGCCCACAGAGGTCCTCTGAGCTGCCTACCGGAAGAACGGTGATTACTTGGGTGAATACTTGGACTGTAGGCACAGCGGCAACTTTAAAAGGGAAGAAGATACAGCGTTTCTGAAAGCGGTCACTGGACTGTGAGGTGTCAAAGGCATCTCGAAACTACGCGCTCCTCAACTCACAGTGGGTGGGTCAGTCCCAGCATCACCGAGATGGAGATACAGTAGGTGAGGAAGCAGTCCAAGGAGCTTCAGGAGCCAGCCCCTCGACTTGCCAGCTCTCACAGGCTCTTCGCGGGCGCCAGTGCTCGTGAAGAGCAGGACAAACCACCAGGACTCACGTCCTGATGTGATTGTTACCCCTCTCGGGAGCTGTGTGAACTTCTGGCGTTCTACCTGGAGGGTAGCTTGTGGACATATTTAGCCACGCTCTCGACGACAGAGCAGATGATCCAGGCCTTTCTGAGGTGGACCTGGCGGACTCTGGAGACGTAAATCACCATCTTTGGACAGTCTGTGTACAGAGGAGAAGGAGGGGCATTTCCTTCAAGTAGGCACATTGGTGCAAGGGACACCGTATCCAAAGAGCTAAGAAGGTGAGACAGCCCAGGACTGGAGGTCAGCTGTCCTGGAAGGTGCTCCCAGCGTCCTGTGTAAGCCTGTAAGAGATCAGCCCTGTCTAAAGAGAAGCATCTAATCTGAATCTGCACTCATTTTCTTTGCATGGCTTCAAGGATAATGATTTTGTGCACAAATTTCAGCTTATAGAACAACCCTAACACAGACATGATTTTTTTTTGTCTGACAGCATAAAGATTTTTGCTCACGTAAAATAAAGCAAATTTATAAAAACCTGGGAAATATAATAAATCAAAACTGCACTAATACCTATTGAGCATAGCTTAACCTAAGCATCCACGAACAGGATGAGAATGTTGTATTACATATACGCAATTGAGTAAAATCACTGAACTAAAAGCCCGTTTTGTAATGAAGTAATTAGTATCTCAAGAGATTTGTTAAATACTTATGCCCAAAGTGATAGACAAAATAGCACACCATAGGGCTTGGTCCTCTCTACTTACAGTCACGTCTGTAAAGGTGGCAGCTCGCTGCCACATCCCGGCTTTGGGAGAGAGGCTGGCCTTGAACTCACAACCTTGCTGCCTCCACCTCAAGAACGCTGGTGTCAGCTGTGTGCCTCAGCACTCCCAGCTTTAGAATTATAAGTATGTACAAAAATAACACAGATTGAAAAGTACCTGCCAGTCAACAGCAGGGACATACGGTGAGGAATCAGTAGGCAATGT
This sequence comes from Microtus ochrogaster, assembly GCF_000317375.1. Taxonomy (NCBI): domain Eukaryota; kingdom Metazoa; phylum Chordata; class Mammalia; order Rodentia; family Cricetidae; genus Microtus; species Microtus ochrogaster. Next base: position 123,409,632 of record NC_022009.1, on the reverse strand, counting down.
AGAGATGTCAGAGGATGCAATTCCAGGAGCTGAGATGGCTCCCAGTGTTCCTGTGTTCCTAGGGGGTGTGACCTGAGGCATGCTGGTGCCTTTGGTCTATCCTTACCGAAGTCTTTGCGGTAAAGGTATGGACAGAAACACGCAATGACAGAGAGGTAACATGAGCATCTAGTGGCATTCCAACAACAGGATGAGGCCCATCCCCAAAGAGGATCACTGCAAAGCAAATGTCATAAATTGCCCCTTTCAGGACCACTTGGAAATAAAAAGCAATCTTGTTTTCTGGCCTTTCTTGGGCTCTGCATCTTAGCTGTTCTTTCACCGCGTATACAAGCCTATTTAGAAGCAAGTCTGTTCTAAGCATGGTTTCCCAGAGATGGGGAACTGGTACAGTCACCAGGCATTCTGCAATTCTGCAGCACATAGGAGTCATGTGATCGCAGAGAATATATGCTTTATAAATATTTTTTCACAGTCAATAGCTAATTACGAGTTCGTGGTTCTTAAACAGATCGATATTGGAAAATAAGTCTAAGTGGATTCATCATGGAAACTGTTAGCTGACAGCAAAGTGTGAGATTAGCCCTGGGTCTAACGGACCTCTTGGCTTTTTCTCTCCATGTCAGGACAACAGTAGCTGCTCCGGCTGCCGTAGCAAGTATGGTCAAAAATGTTGGAGAATACCAGCAGGGAACTGAGTCCCGTGTTTTCTCCCTGTCCCCTCGAGTCGCACACAGAGCTGTTTCGCGTGACTCAGTTGCCTGAGCTTCATCTCACTTTTGCACATTAGTGCATTCTCAGCAGGCCCAGCAAGTTGACATGTACCCACTACCACCTGGCAAGATTGTTCTCAACAGGAAGTTGACATGTACC
>NC_022009.1:123405951-123408534 GCF_000317375.1 Microtus ochrogaster | reverse complement strand
GAGTTCCCATACTCCACCTTCCTGAGTTCCCATACTCCACCTTCCCGAGTTCCCATACTCCACCTTCCTGAGTTCCCATACTCCTTGTCTGTGCTGACAACCGGCCACCTCTGGTCTCCATCCCAGGTAAGCAGCAGAGCAGACAAGGCAGGCTTGGTCCTCCCCAGATATGCTGTCAGCAGCTAGTTAACGTACTGGTAGCTCATTACATCATTGTCAAGTTTCCTGATAAAAATACAGACAGGTGTGTCTCTTTCACAGGCTTCATATTAATTCCAGAATTAACAGGTTTCAGATGTATCTTCAGAGGTTCAGAATTTCCAGTTTTCTTTAACTGTCTTCTAAAATGGCTATGCCTTTTAACCATTTGCTAAACAACCTTTTGCCAAAACACCAAGATGTAAATCTGTTCCAGTTGTCTTACAGATACCTGCAGGTTTCTGGGAAAACTTCTGCTGCTGTATCAAGAAATCTGGTCTGGTGTAAACTATCAGTCTCCAGAGCCCATTTTGACCCCACCCATTTTCAAGCATATTTTACAGGTCACTCCTTCTGTCTGGGCCAAGACAGAGGGCTCTGCAGATAATGCCTCTACCTGCACCAGTTCATGGGACTTCACCATTGGTACCACCTCCAGGCTCAAATGTGCACCTACCCAGCAACTGAAATCTGGTTTTAAAGGACATATCTGCTCTCGTGTCTCACTTACGCACCCATGCCTCTCCTGTGCAACCAGGGCACTGCTCCGTCCCATTCTTTCTGGCAGTTAACCACCCTTCCCGTGGCTACCCCATTCATAGGGTCTATATTAACAATCTATCTTTTCCTCCTAGCAACCTGCCTTCCCATCTCCCTCAAGGAACAGATGCCCGAGGTCTCCAGGATGGCAGTGAACTGGATGCCTCCCCAGCCACAGCTCCTGCTGAGCATGAGCCCACCAACTCCCAGCTCTTACCTCCGCCAAATCACTCCATGCCCACAGGAAGTAGTCAGACTGGAGCTAGCACCCCTTTACCCAAAGAATCTGGAATGTTTGGGTGGAAGCCTCACCCCAGTCCCTGGCAACCATATACTCAAAGAGTCTGGGATGCTTGGGTTAAGGCTTCACCCTAGCCTCTGGCATCCATATACCCAAAGAGTCTGGAATTTTCCGGCGGAAGTTCTACCCCAAGCCCCCTCCCCTGGAAGTTGCCTCAGTCCAGACTCCACCCCTGAGAAAGCCCGCCGAATGATGACTCCTCCCCAGAGATGCTCAAGACCACTCCCACAGGGTATTTAAACAGCAACTCAGAGAACAAACATGTGGTTTTCCAGTCTTCCCTCCCCGTCTCCTCTCTGAGGAACTGGAAAGCCATCTGGAAGCATGGGTGTCCATTAAACCTGGGCTTTTTCTAATTCTGTTTGATCTGGTCTGATTCTGACTATTACATCAGCAGAGAGGCTTATGGGGTCAGACACTTTTCAGAGGCTCCGACACTAGAGAAAGAATGGGTGTTCTGAGAAGATGGGACAATCACTGAAGGATGGGCAACCCCTTTCTCTCCCATCGTCCTTATTAGATAGGCCTCCAGCAGAAGGTATGGACCAGATAAAAGGTGTCTTCCTGCCTCAAGACCTGGATTTCTGGATTGTAGTTCATCCCAGATAGAGTCAAGCTGTCAATCAGGAGTCGCCATCCCCACGGTGGATACCTCAGCACTCCTGGACGCTGCTCTGGGCTGAGAAGATGCTGTGAGGGAGCATGAGGGTGGCAGGCTGACCAGGAACTGAGCTTTAATGTAAATTTTTTTTTTTTTTTTGGTTTTTCGAGACAGGGTTTCTCTGTGGCTTTGGAGCCTGTCCTGGAACTAGCTCTTGTAGACCAGGCTGGTCTCGAACTCACAGAGATCCACCTGCCTCTGCCTCCCGAGTGCTGGGATTAAAGGCGTGCGCCACCATCGCCCAGCTGTAAATTTATTTTAATTTGGTCTTATGTGCCAGTACGATATAATTTTTTTTAATGTGCTTCCGTTTTCTTCTGCTTTCCAGACATATAACTTGCAAAACCCCTGGGTCTTGGAAGGATGAGGTGATTTGTATGTTAATGAGTCAACTCGCTGGTGGTTCCTGGATAGCCAAAAGATGGACGCTTGTTACCAGGGAAACCAATCACAGGCTTTGATGATTGGCACTTCCAGTTCCATACTCGGCCCCACCTCAGGATCAAAGAGGAACTTGGGGTTGACTTTGATGTAGTCAGCATTTCATGAAGCCTCGATAGAAGCCCCAAAGTCCACACTAGAAGTTTCCAGGCTGATGAGGCGTAAGGATTTAGAGGACCAGGAGGAGCCTGGTGAGGTGCCAGAAGCCTCACACCCCTTTCCATCCCTTTCTCATACACGGCTACTAGGGTTTGTCCGCTTTGTAACAAGCTGACAATACGGTCAACGCTTTCCAGAGTTCTGCCGGATGCTCGGGGACAGGAGCAAACATGAAAGGCGTCTGGGCAGCCATGACAGACAGAAACTGTGGCTAACCTGGGACCACTCTCAGCGTCTGGAGCGGGAAGTGGTCTGAGGGGCTGGGCACATTACCGGTGAGACC
>NC_022009.1:123403813-123405662 GCF_000317375.1 Microtus ochrogaster | reverse complement strand
AAAGAATGTTGCAAGATTTTGTTGTTGTTGCTGTTGTTGCTTTCCTGGAAACTATTTAGGGCAGACTGGGTCCAGGGAATTCCAAGCTTTGCTTATGTTATTGTCAGGACTCCCCTCCTTTGACCTGGTTGCCGACCCTGTCTGGAGCCCGTGAGGAGCCTGAGGCCAGGCAGCTCTGGGAGAATGGAGCTGGCCTAGGACACCTCTTCTCCCTCCCTCCAAGTCCCCGGGGAATTCTGCTCTATCCTTTGTGCCATTGGAGTTTCTCCCTCCCTCCGACCAGCTTTCTGAGCTAGAGAAGTGTTGGTTGCTAGGAGACTGAATTGCCTTTTCAAGTAGAGTACTTTAGACAGAAACAATTCATGTGATTTTCTTCCTTAGTAAAAGGGAAATTGGTGAGACATTTGCAGCACTGTTTTCTATGTCACGCTTTTGTGCTCCTCTGTGTGTTTGTTTTTGCAATCATAGACCCTTTCATTTGCTTTTCCCACTGCTCCACGCTGCAAGAGAGACAAAACTCACTGCTCCTCCAGTTGTCTGTAAGGGTGAAAACCATTCCCAGGCTTGTTCCCAGGCATGGCGAGGTGATAGTTTGCCTGCTCCACTCCCAAGGGAGCGGAGAGTGAGAAGCAGAAATAACATTTCGATGGACTCGAAAATCAGAAAGTGACACCCATGAAAACATAGTAGTTTTGCATGCAGGGGCTTGTTTTATGCAATTACTTCTTAGGTTCGTTTTTCTCAAATTTCTAAAATCATGCAGTCTGAACAGATCATTTAATGTGTTCAAGCTGCAACATAGACAAAGAAGAAGTTGCTGACTTCCAAACAGAGGCTCTGTTGTACCCTAGGAGAGCAGGCAGCATAAACAGGCGGGTTCTTCTAAGGAGACACAGGAATGTCAAGTGCAAACGCCAAAAAGGAAGCTGTGTCAAAATGCGGTCTCTCCTACGGCATTAAATGTCATGTCTTGCATATAGTAAATGCCCATTAAAAACAAATCCTAGTGAGGACGATGGCAGCAGCTTTGCCAATAAGGTTCTTTTCTTCCAAATCTCATAGCTTTTGCTTTAAAATCAAGTTGCAATATTCTTTATTACTAGAATGTCATATTGTTTGTGAAGGTTGACAGTGTTGACAGTCTGAAGCCCAAGGACTTTACTTCCTTTGAATGGTTAAGGGTTGGAGAGTCTGCAAAAGAGGAGGGGAACGTTCCCTCCTCCTCTGCTTCCCCACTGTCACAGAAATCTGTCTCCTCTTGGTTCCATTTCTTATAACAGGTTTGTTTTATCTGTGAACCAAGCTAAGTGCTGCGGGGGCAGAGAAGGGGCCCTGGTTCGGGTTTGCGTGGAAACAATTGAAAGCCAACGGTTCAAAGGCATCTGCGCCACCAGCTTCAGCTTGAAAGCGGCCACAAGTCCCATTTAGAAACTCTCGTCCCCCTCTAATGAGACTTGCTTTCCTTAAGCTCCAGCATTCAAAAAAGCACGCTGTTTTGTTTCTGGTGTCGTTTAATGCTCTTCTCTTTTAATTAACGGTAAGAATTCAATTCTCCAGCTTAGTGGCAGGGTGCCTGTGATCCTGGAAGCTGTAGCTACAGACCAAGAACTGGAAAGCTAAAAGAGAAAATTATTTCAAGATCATCAAGATGGAGAGTTCCATTAGGAGTAATCAGCAGTCTTAGGGTCCACGTTACATTACTCTATGCAAGAGTTCTTTTAAAAAAAAAATGCTGTGTGCATGCAGGTGCCCCGAGGTTCCAGATTTCTCCTGAAGCTAAAGTTGTGGGATGTCTGACGTGGATGCCTAACACAGAACTCGGGTTCTCTCCGAGAGCAGCAGGTACTCT
>NC_022009.1:123401707-123403619 GCF_000317375.1 Microtus ochrogaster | reverse complement strand
ACAATCTTTGAGAAAGTCCCATTCCCACCAGTGAATGCTCACACTTTGTTGAAGAGAAATGATCTCCTCACCCATCTTCAGAACGGGCCTCAGTCTGATCTCACCCAGGGGGTGTTTGGGCTCCTCTCAGTCCCTGCCTTCCTCTGCTCATCTTGTAGGAATCACAGCGCTCCTCGTGCTTGCGCACGGAGATGGGTTAGGTGGAGCTCTGCCTGGTCCTCACTGCTCCTGTCCCTCTCCCCTTTCACCTCCTGCCACCCTGGAAATGGCAGTGTAAAGCTAAGACCTCAATCCCATGAATTGTAAGATTTTACAGAAGGGAATTCAGTCTTCCCGGATGGTTATTTGTTTGTTGATTTTATTCTGCATAAAGAAGTGCTCTTGTACACTGTAAAGATTTATCACTCATGCTGGTTTAATAAAACACTGACTGGTCAGTAGCTAGGCAAGACATACAGGTGGGGCAACCAGACTAGGAGAATTCTGGGAAGAAGAAAGGCAGAGATGCGGTAACAAGCCAGACACAGAGGAACCAACATGAGAATGCCTTACTGAGCAAAGGTACCAAGCCATGTGGCTAAATATAGATAAGAATTATGGGTTAATTTAAGTTTACAAGCTAGTTAGAAATAAGCCTGAGCAAGAAACCAAACAGTTTATAATTAATATAAGCCTCTGCATGTTTATCTGAACGTTACTGAACGGCTTGGGGACCTGGCAGGACAGAAACTTCCATCTACAAAGAAGGATGAATTAAAGTCTGGCTGGTCCAGGATTTCCCAGTGTTTTCTGACTGGCTCTGACCCATGTCAGAATGTGTTTTAGAAAGTCTTCCCTCTGGGGTTCCAGATCAAGCCAGTATGCTTTAATTCACCACACAGTGGCTAGTCAATGAATAATTGCTGTCCAGTGATTTGTGACTCCTCAGCTGCCAAGGTGGTAAGAATCCAGGGTGTTGTTTGAACAAATGAATTTTCTTTGAAAAGCCTCTCTAGCCTGTGATTCCTCAATCAGTCTGGCTCATGTTATAGATGTCTTTCTTCCTCTAGAGGGCACAACACTGACCGAGCTGGCGGTGGAAGAAATAAAGGAGGAGAACCACACAGGAATGCCGTCAGGGTCCAGCATCTTCTGCCTCTGATATCCTGGCTCCTTTATTATCATCAGCATCAGCACCAAAATGAATTCATAACCCAACCCTTCCAGGACACCAAAGGATAAAACCAAGACAACCAAAGTTTAATGACTAGTCAGACTAAGTATTTAAACATGGATAAAGGAGAACCTAACAATGTTCACACAGCTCAAAGAATAACTCAGTCAATGTCTACATAGCTCAGATTATATTTAGATAAAAACCTTATGAAGAATACTAGCTGACATCCCTTATAACAGAAAATAAAAAATACTTAGTGTGATGAGATGCCCGAATCCCTTCTGAATGGCTAATACTTTGAAAAGAAGCGAAGTGTTTATAAATCCAGCTCTCGCTAAAGGGCATTGTCTCAGAAGAAAGCTATCATTACAGACGTCAGCTTCTGAATGCTGGACACACTAATCTGTTCTTCTGGACATTTACCATGTTTGTTCTTAGCACGTCTGCTAGGTTGCTATAACCAGATAATCATATTACTAAATTAAGATAATTGTACGCTTGTCTGTGTGGAGTGCTCACATGCATGTCCACAGACACATCCCTGCTGACAGTCTATGATTATAGAACAAAGAGTTCATGAATGCTATTCCCCTGAGGCTGACCACGTATGATTTCAGATTGTTTTCAGATAACAGGAAGGCTGAGATTGGGGCTAGCTCGAGCATCCGAGTGCTCCATGAAGGTGCTCTTTCTGGAGATTAAGGCTGACTCGAGCATCTGAGTGCTCCATGAAGGTGCTCTTCCTGGAGATTAAGG
>NC_022009.1:123393949-123401582 GCF_000317375.1 Microtus ochrogaster | reverse complement strand
TCTGAGTGCTCCATGAAGGTGCTCTTCCTGGAGATTAAGGCTGACTCGAGCGTCTGAGTGCTCCATGAAGGTGCTCTCTCTGGCCAGCTGTAACTACACCCGTCAGGCTCTTTAACAGTTTGCTCAGGTCTGAGCTGCACCTACAGAACGCACGTCTCTTTCACGCCATTTCCTGCTCAACTTGGCCACACATCTGGGAAGGTGTTTTGAGTCTTCATTTGAGTTCAGAATTCTCCGTAAGTCCTCCGACTGGAAACAATGGAAGACTGGCAGCGGAGCAGAACAAAGCATCCTCCCACAGCACTGTAGACGAACAAGGTCAGTAGAGACGATGTGTTTCCTAAGCCTCTGCTGTCTCTGGGATCTAGGTTTCATGACACACCTCTGTGTGCATAGAAGGTAAAACCCAATGCTATCCTTTTGCCTTCTGTGTACAGTTTTTAAACTATCTATCTACTCTGTCTACCCGCAGGCAGAATTTGGTGTGCTCGGTGACCTAACCTTGGCAGAGTAACATGAAATATTGTTTTAAGGGGCACTAGTGATGTCTCCAGAGTGAAGGCGTCTGAGAAGAACCAACGCTGGGAACAATAAAGAAAAATGCCCCTGAGAAACTAAAGTGGACGTGTCTTGTTCTTGGATTTAGCGCACATTCTTTTTGAGAACCTGATAAATTTCATGATAGTGCGGTTGCTAGGATACTCCTGAAAACCTATTAAAGTAAGCCCTTTCCTTTAAAGGTTTGGGCAGGGTCTCCATTATTTCAAAATAGCTTTGAAAATCATGATCTGTGCTCCAGTGGGCTTCATCTAAGTGAATAAAACAGGTGAATGAATGGCCCTTATGAGGAAAGAAAAGGTTACTGAAGTCGTAAAAATTAATTCAATTCTCTCATAATGAAATATCTTAAGGTAGATTTGTGGAGATTCAGATTCTCGGCCCTCAAAAGCAAAAGTATAAATTAAAGCTAAAATAGATTCTGCAGGGTCAGTGGGATGGCTTGGCGGGCAAGGTCCTTGCTACCAAACCTGACAACCTGAGTTCAATCTTTGTAACATGCAAGATGGAAGGAGAAAGCCACCTCCCTAGAGTAGTCCACTGACCTCCACACTGGCTCCATCTTCTTAGCGTGTGTGTCATGGTGCACTTGTCTGTGGACAAACATGCAAGGTGTGATATAAAGGGCTTTGTAGGCAGCCGGAAAGGGAGCTCCATGTCCAAGGGGAGCCTCAGTTACTACAGACGAAAGGTACCTTAGGATCGTAAGCATCCTGCAGGGAACACATTCTTAGCCGGATCCTGACTGTTGGACTAAGGCGACTCTAGCAAGGTGTGAAGCATCCATAGACCATGTGTGCTTTCCACATATAAAGCTATGCACCCGCAGGACCAGGAGTGTGCCGAGACATCCTGCTCAGCAATACAGTTCTCCCTAGAACTAGAACTAACTGGTGCCTGCTTTGTCCAGCGAGACTACCAAGTCCAGGCTCATTTGCCTCAAGAAACCTGCACTTATTTTATTTCACGTTATTTATTGAGCTTAGCTCTCATGTATCCCAGACAGACTGGTTTCAAACTCGCTATGTAGTCAAAAATAACCTTGAACTTCTGATCCTCTCACCGCTACGTCCAGCATTACAGGCTTGTCTCACCACACTCGGGTTATTCAATGCACAGATCAGTGCATGCTGGGTAAGGACCCTGCTAACCGAGCTACGTCCCCAGCCTACAAAGTCTGCCTCTGTTCATGAGGCCATAGAGAGGCAGCTTCCTCTGAGCCAGTCTCCTGGAGCAGAGACCGCTGCCGTGGCCACCAGAACAAGACAGCCCGTAGTCACACAACAATACTGCAACTCTGAAGTACAGCAAGGCAGAAGAGAACAATTACTAGATAACGATTTATTGATCTATTTAGTGATTTAAAGCATTGCTTATGCTGCCTGTTTGCCAAGGGTTCCCTTGCTACCTGAAACAGAATGACCTAGAGGAATAACTGAAACAATGAGTCGTTGCCCTTAGCAACCTGCTGACTGCCACATAGACTTCTGTAAAACCTTGCTTGCTTGCCTGCCTGCCATGCCTTGTGGTTTTGGAGTATAAAATGAGAATGTGGCCTGGGAAGGAAATCTTTCAGGAGCTCTCTTGGCTTTGGTCCACTGGTGGCATCTCTCTCCTTGACTCTCTTTGGGGAGGGAATGCTTACTACAACAGTCCCACAGAGACATCTAGAAACGGCTGCTGATATCTTCTACCCATCTTAAGGAGATAAGGGATGATTGTTAAGTCCATATCCAAGATTCCAGCCAGGCGCACCCTCCTGTCCCCAGCTGCATGGGGGTCCTGTGGGGCTGCTAGGATCTGTCGGGGTGGGAAGAAAATTAAAGGCAGAGCTCCAGCAGACTTTGTTGTCAAACCCCATTTCGTGGTGGAACATTTAGATGTACAATTGTTTTGGGGTCATCCAAAATCCTTTTAAGTAACCCCCACAAGGACAGGCATTTCTTTGGTCGGTCATTGCTCTATCTGGGACAAATACACGTTTCTTTTCATCTCCCCAGGAGAAGGAACACAATGTCCTACGGCTCAGACGTGGGGTCAGGGGCTGAACCAGGGCTGAAGGTGTAGGTATTTGTCTGTACATCGTTAAGCTTATTACGTTGGTCATATTTCTGTTGCTATGACAAATACCTGTCACTTTACAAGAGGAAAAGTTTGCCTGGGGTCTCAGTTATAGAGGCTTCAGACCATTACTGGTTGGTATCCCTGCTTTCGGGCCCACGGCAGACAATAAATCAAGATGGGAATTCAGGGCCAAGGGAGCCTGCTCGTTTCGTGGTAGTTGAGAAGGGACGTAAGACAGGTGAGGAGAGAGGCCAAGGTTCCCCTTTCCTTTGTTTTACCACACTGTACTCCTTAAAGAACACGTGGGCCTTTGGGGGACACTTAGGATCAACACTACAGTATTTACAGTGAGACGCTTAATACGTCAGTGATAAAAATATAGAGTCATAGATTGAATTTTTGGATCTGGACTTTTGAGACGGAACTCAGTGCACAAACCAGGCTGGTCTTGAACTTGTAGCAGTTCCTCTGTTCCAGCCTCCCAACTTCATGGATGCCAAAAATGCACCCACTATGTCTGGCCCATCTGGAAGAGTCAAATTGAGCTATTTGCTAATCTATGAAGTTACAGTAAATTGTTACCCTCTCAAATCTGTGTCTCATTTGAAAGGCATTTTAACAAGAGTTCTTAAAGGAATATCTTACACTGTTCGCCTTTCAATCCAGGTAAATGACAGGGAAATAGTTAAACATTCACCCTTCTTTATGCATATTTGTCAATAATGTAATGTGGGCATGGGTTTTTTTTTTTAACCAGTGTATCTTATATTACATATTTGATCAAATAAATTCCTACCAACAAGAATGGACTGAGTCATAGAAAGAGCTATCTACAATTGCATAATATAAAAAGGTTGATGGCCGGGCGGTGGTGGCGCACGCCTTTAATCCCAGCACTCAGGAGGCAGAGGCAGGCAAATCTCTGTGGGTTTGAGGCCAGCCTGGTCTACAAGAGCTAGTTCCAGAACAGGAACCAAAAACCTACGGAGAAACCCTGTCTCAAAAATCCAAAATAAATAAATAAATAAATAAATAAATAAATAAATAAATAAATAAAAAGGTTGATGAAATAAGCTAGCAAAACCAATAATATTACAAAGCAATAAAATTAAAATGAGTTCTTTGTGACATTTGAAAAATCAAGGTTATTTTTACAAGCTATGATTCCTCTACACAATAGTAACTGTAATAATGGTGATAATGTATGTAATGCATTAACATGGCCTGTTTGCCATAAATAAATTTTCAAAATTTGGCTCCGCCTCCAAAGACTGTGGCCATCCAGCTAATGAGTCTTCAACATAGCGCTCACCCAAAAGCTGTGCATAGTGTCCAGAGCCATTCCAATTTGACCCTAAAACAAAATGCTTGGCTTTGACAAAGGCCTGGAGATAGGCTATTCCCCTAGCGTCTAGAACCACGATGGTCCCTAGATAGAAGTTGGCAGGAAAGAACTTTATGGATATTTTGGGGCAATTACAAAAGACAAAAACAGTGGTGAAAAAACCCAGCTTAAAAATATGGGTGGCTCCATTTCAGGGACTTGAAGGAAGGCAGCTGAGAGGAAACATCCCGCCTACGGATGCCAAGTGCAGAGTCAGTTATCAGTGTCCTGTTGCGGGGAAGTGGAGGCCCTGGGATTTGAACCCGCCTGTCATCAGCTGGTGAAGATCAATGGTCCATAAACGACGAGTATATTTAACCCCAGGCACTCTCTCAATTCAAGGCCTCTCAACAGAGAACAGTTCTACGTTCAAACTATTAAGATATTTTTACCACTGACACAGGATCGCTTCGCTTTTTTAAAATTCCTTAATCCGAGTCAAGAAGTCAGCAAGGGTAGAAGGCAAATTCATTTGGTATCATTTCTCCCCTTCAGAGTTGAATCCTTCAGCAATACAGAAACTACAGAAATTACATCCCCAATTTTTTGGTCGTTATAGAAGTTTCAAGCCACAAGCTATAACCACGAAGGACAGTAGAGGGTGCTTGGATCAGTGTAAGATGGGGCAAAGGTCACTGGGGATGCTGGGAGGTGAGAAGCTGAGAGCGGCTCGTCACCTTCGATTTGATCTTAGCACATGTTTGATCTTAGGAACTGATGAGTTTTTTGCTAACTGCTGATTACATTTGAAATTCACCGAAGTATAAACTAACTGCATTAAAATTACTTTCATTACCACTTATTTTTTGGCATTTAATGATTTGCTCAATAGCTTGCCTTCATTATAATTCTTTAAAGCCCAAATCAGAACACTGGAAAGCAATTTTCTCAATTTCTCAATGATTGGGATTTCTGATTTTCGTGCTCTAACAAAGGCTATTAAGTACCTACCATGTGTCAAAACACTGTTCCATGTATAGAATATGCTCATGAATGGTGTACCCCTGCTTCTATGCAGAACATATTCATTGGGTATTAATTTTGATGGGCTTTTGAATAACCACTGAAGCACACATCTAGACTTGGCATGAAGGCATGAAGGTTAAGTGATTAGGAAAAGCTACTTTGAATGTGGGTGGCACCATGCCACAGGCTGGTGTCATAGATTGAATGCAGAGGAGAAAGGAAGCCAAGCCCCCGTGGACATCTCTCTCTGCTTCCTGGCTGTGGATGCAATGTGACCAGCTGCCTCATCTCCTGACTCCATCTATGCCTTCCCTACCCTGGTGGACTGGATCCCTCTAAACTGTAGGTGCGAGCAAATCCTCCCTCCCTTAGGAAGCTTCTTGTTAGACATCAATCACAGCCCCAAGAAAAAAATAACTACTATATCAGGGAACCAGACCATAGAAAATAAATCTGTAAAACAGAAGCGATGTATGAGAACCAGGAACAGGTTTCAAAGAGCTTACCTAGCACGCAGGAAGCCCTGGATAAATCCCAAATTCTCACAAAACAGGACACCTGTAATTCTAGCACTGGGGAAGTAGAGGCAGGAGGATCGTAAATTAACTATGTAGCAAGTAAGCCTGGGCTGATCTCCCCTGCCCCCCCCCCCCAGTGATCCATGAGGAAGAAAACCACCCCCCCCCCCCCCCCCCCAGTGATCCATGAGGAAGAAAACCAAGCAGAGCTGAGGAAGAGTGTAGGTGAAGGGAACAGACAAAAGCACCTTAGCCTGAGTACTGCCATTTTGACTTCAGACTCCATTTTACCTGCAGGGTGAAATAAAGTTCAGGTTCCTGAAACCCTAGAGGAGCTTCCAATGGCTGACCCACCTCCTCCCTAAACCATAGACATTGTCCTTATGAATCTTTAGTTCTTTAGCAACACCATGGCTGTTTCTAACCACAGACGGAACAAATGGATCTGATTGGTTGGGCTGCAAGCCTTGCATTGTATATCAGTTGACAATGGTGGAAAACACAAGGAAGTCCCTAATCTCTAAATCTTGACTGGTGAAAATTGTAACTGTAACTTGGCAACAATGCTGGTGGGTTTTGTTCTTATAAGCCCTGCTTCTGCCCCTGCTCCTGGCTGTCAGGAGAAGCAAGGCTAGTGTCCTTGTCCTGCAGTGCTGATCGGTCAGTGACCACTTATGCGGCGAGTTATTGAAATCTTTGGAAATCATCAGTGTTTTCTCTCTCCCTTCTCATGCAACAGAACAGGCGGGGTGTAACACTGGGGTCTTATATGTTTGGAACAAGAGGATGCTGATTTTAAATCAGGTAAGAAATGTCATCCCTTTTCTGTCATCCCTTCACCAAAGAAAGAGGAATTTGGAGTTCCAATTTTTACTAAATTAAACCCAAATAGGCAGTTCTTACCAATATGTCTATTTGATACATTAAGATCATTAGATAATCACATTCCACTATATCTTTCAAAACAGGTTTATTCATAAATATCTCAGAATTGTGAAGGAACTTAAATGTGGTGCTTGGACACACTTCATGAAATAGTTTACGATCAGCTGTACTGGCGGACAATTGAGAAGTAAGATGCGTGTATTAAAAGCATATGGGACTTAGTACATATGCACTGTGACATTATCAGTCTGGTTACTTTTTCCACCACCTCGGAAACAGCTGTTCTTTTAATGTCTATTTTATGTATATGGATGTTTTCCCTGTAGGTACGTCTATGCACCAAGTGCATGCAGTGCCCACAGAGGCCAGAAGGGGGCGTCATATCCCTCGGAACTAGAATTACAGAAAGTTGTGAGCTGCCACGTTGGTACAGGGAATTGAACTCAGCTGGTCTGGAAGAGGAGCCAGCTCTTTTTTTTTTTTTTTAAATCTATTTATTGTCGGGTGGTGGTGGCACACACCTTTAATCCTAGCACTGGGGAGGCAGAAACAGGTGGATCTCTGGGAGTTCGAGGTCAGCCTTGTCTACAGTAAGTTCCAGGACAGGCTCCAAAGCTGTAGAGAAAGCCTGTCTCAAAAACAAAACAAAAACAACAACCAAAAAAGGATTTATTTATTATGTATACAGTGTTCTGTCTGCATGTTTGACTGCACACCAGAAAAGGGCAACAGATCTCATCACAGGTGGTTGTGAGGCACTATGTGGTTGCTGGGACTTGAACTTAGGACCTCTGGAAGAAGAGTCATCTTTCCAGCCCAGAGCCAGTGCTCCTAATTGCTGAGCCACATCTCCAGCTCTATAGTCACTATTTGTACGGTGAGAATCCTAAGATCTGTTCTCTCGGGTGACTTCAGTGGACAGAACACTGTTAGTAGCTAGTCATATTTGCAATGTCAGCGTTCTCTGGAAGCTCATACCTCAGGCTAGCACCTCCCCAGTCCCTCTCAGAGCCTTTCCAAGGACTCCTGGACACTTGTGTACATGCCTATTGCCTAAAACCAAAGAGGCAGTTTCATACTTGGCAACACACTGCACACCCAGAATTGCTCGGTGTTTGACATTTCTACAAACAGACCCGAGGATGTAAATGAAAGAACCAAGTCAAGAGGCATTCTGTTAGATGGGAGGCATCCATACATTTGAAAACAATTACTGAAGGTCCAACATGTTCTTGTGTGTATATGTGTGTGTGTGTGT
>NC_022009.1:123356557-123393849 GCF_000317375.1 Microtus ochrogaster | reverse complement strand
AAGGAAGACAGGAAATTGAGATTGCTTCCCAGGGAGTGGAAGGATGGCTCTGTGGTTAAGGACCCATACAGCTCTTGCAGAGAACCATAGTTTTGTCCTGAATATTCACATGGGGCAGTTCACAACCAACTGCTCCAGTCCCAGGGGGGATCTGATGCCTCCGGTGCCCTCTGGAACTTGCACTCACACCCACGCACACACAAATTTACACACATAACATTCCACCACACACACACACACACACACACACACACACACACACACTTCCCAGAGTAACTAACCCCTTGGGCTGACAACAACAACCTAGAAGGAAAGGGGAAAGACTGAACTCCCATTGTCCTTCTCTTGCACCTTTCCTGGGCACCGGTGACCCAACACCTCCAAGTCAGCTGAACAGAGATGCAGTATAGGTTGGGAGAGCGGCTCGGCAGTGGAGTACTTGCTGACATTGTGGGGGAAGAAACCACTGACTTTGGTGCATTCCCCACCATTCTGGCAAGCACAAAAATGCATAGGCACATATGAGCTGGGGAATACAAATTGTAAGTTTGGTGAGCTTGCATACAAATTAAGTGCTTATATTTGCATTTAAATGAACACTGCGCGATGTAAAGATAAATGCTAAGATTCATGCTAATATTTATTTTTTATTTTTATTTAGAATGTTAAGTAGCACACCAACAAAAAAATAATAACAGCATCAGAAAAAAAAGGGAGGAAGCTTTATGTTGTAGGACCTACTGTTAATGGCACCTTCTGTCGGTTTGTAAACAGCAGGCCTTGAATTTTCATTTTGCTCTGAGGCGTGCAAATTATGTAGCTGGTTTTAGTTTTAAGTATTATGTGCTAATATATGTAAAATCATTTGGAATAATGCCAGGCATACAGCAAGTGTGTTATGAACATTGGTTTCTACCATGGTTACATTACTAATGTATTTAGAAAGGCAGAATACATCTACACATTGCTTCTGAAGACATTAGCTACAGCAAAACGTTAAAAGACGGTTTATATGACTATTTCCTGCCTACATGTAGTTCATGAGTGGTATTTGGATACAATGTGCCCTTTGTGTAACCCCAAGCTTTTGCCCATTTCCTAAAAATGTATTATGTATTTGACAACTTTATTTCTTAATTTCTGAAAAACTGAGGGAAAACAATGCCTGTCCTTTACAACACAGAACATTAGAGTGGCTCCGTCTATTGCTAGTGGGTATTTGACTTGCTTAACAAGTTAGGAGAGCTAAATAGCTTAGGGTCTTTCTTCTAAAGGCATCAGAAGCCACCTAGCAGAGTTCATTATGTGGTTTATTTTAATGTATAAAGGTCTAGTCACTCAAAAAGATCTGTCAAATACTGGGTGGAGAGGCACAAGTCACACAAGGGAATAGTGTTTAGCCTCAAAAAGGAGCACTCCATTGCTGTGGGACAATGGTCTTTTATCCTGTCACTTGTATTATTTTTAATAAAATGTTGATTGGCCAGTAGCCAGGCAGGAAGTAGAGGTGGGGCAAGTATAGGAAGAGGGAAGTTTCAGTCCACAGTAGTGACCCAGCCAGGGAGAAAGCAAGATAACAAGATGTGACTGCCTCGCCACAGAAAAAGGAACCAAGCCACGTGGCTAACACAGATAAGAATAATGGGTTAATGTAAGATGTAAGAATTAATTAGTAAGAAGCCTGAGCTAATAGGCCAATCAGTTTATAATTAATGTAGGCCTCTGTGTGATTTCTTTGGGACTTAATGACTGTGGGAACCAGGCAGGACAGAAACCTCAATCATCAAATGGTGCCCACGTGGACAACTGCATCCACATAAAGCCTGAGAGAGGTTGGGAACTAATTCTAGACATAAAAATAAAAAGAGAAAAAAGGTTAAATTCCTTAAAATAAAAAAGAAAGGAAGAGATAGTTGGGTGTGGTGGCACACACCTTTAATCCCAGCACCTGAGAGACAGAGGCAGAGAGACTTCTGTGAGTTCAAGGTGTGGTGGCACACACCTTTAATCCCAGCATCTGGGAGGCAGAGGCTACAGATCTCTGTGAGTTCAAGGACAGCCAAAAATACACAGAGAAGCCCTGTTTCAAAAAAGCCAAAAATTAAAAATAATAAAAAAGAAATAGAGGTTAAAATAAAGACACATAAAGATGAAAAATACACAGAAAGTCTGGATAACATATCTTATTATGTTCTCTTTGAATTTTTTGAATGCTGAGGAAGAAGCAACAGCTGCTAAAAGGCATTTGTTTATAAATACTGCTGAACTAATCTAAGATAGGTATTTTGAAAATACTGACATCAAAATTGAAGTCAAAAGTATGTTACTTTGAAGAAGAGATCTTGCTTTTATTTCCACAAGCAACGAGAGGCTGTGGATTCATTCTGGGTTAAGAAAAATAAGGATTGATCAAGGAAGACCCTCTGAGAAATCACTGCTAGGAGCCAATGGCCCAGATGTCTGAGTTCTACATCCAGAACTGATTCAAGACTGCTGCCTGAAACGATCAAGCCTCACAAAATTTTCCAACCAGGACTTGACCACAATTCTAAATTTTCTTTAGGTCCCTGTAAGATTATCAGCACTCTCAATCAGAAGGAAAACTACGCCCTCATTGCCAAAAAAAATGGACTATGGATATATTTTCCTTTGTTTAGAATGTTGGTTACAAGTTGTTATGGATAATGGTCAGGAGAAAAGATAAACAAAGGATATTAGATTCAGAGTTCTTATTTTAAAAATGGGGGGAGGAAATGCTGTGGGACAATGGTCTCATCCTGTCACTTTTATTATTTTTAATAAAACACTGATTGGCCAGTAGCCAGGCAGGTAGTATAGGCGGGGTGACCAGGCAGGAAGTAAAGGTGGGGCAAGTGTAGGAAGAGGGAAGTTTCAGTCTACAGTTGTGACCCAGCCAGATAGGAAGCAAGATAGCAAGATACGACTGCCTACTCGAGAAAGGTAGCAAGCCACGTGGCTAACAGATAAGAATAATGGGTTAATATAAGATGTAAGAATTAACTAACAAGAAGCCTGAGCTGATAGGCCAATCAGTTTATAATTAATGTAGGCCTCTGTTTGATTTCTTTGAGACTTAATGAATGTGGGAACCAGGCGGAACAGAAACCTCAGTCAACTCTCCATGATGAACCTTGAAAATTGATGAACCTTGAAAATACCGTCCAAGGGGAAGAAGGCAGAAAAGAAAGACTATATTCATGAGTCTACTCCATGGAGATGCCAGAACCAACATATCCATGTGATGTGGGATTCCCCTCTGTATGCTGTGAATACCATTGGTTAATGAAGAAACTGGCTTGGACTGATAGGGTAGAACAGAGCTAGGTGGGGAAAACTAAACTGAATGCTGGGAGAAAGAAGGGCGGGGACAGGGAGATGCTATGTAGCCCCACCGGAGACAGATACCAGAACATTACCTGGTAAGTCACAGTCACGTGGTGATATACAGATTACTAGAGATGGGTTAAATTAATACGTAAGAAGCTAATGAGCCAAGCAGTGATTTAATTAATATAGTTTCTGTGTGATTATTTTGGTTCTAGGTGGCCGAGATGAACAAGCAGCATCCTACTACATCTATGGGTGACAAACACAGATTAGTGGTTGGTGGGGGCATGGGAGGGATTGTGGAATGGAAAGGAATGTCACTGTGGTTGGTTTAATAAACAAGCTGATTGGCCAACAGCTCGGCAGGTCGAGGTTAGGAGGACTTATAGACAAAGGAGAGCTGGAAGAAGGCAAGATTCTGAGAACGGTGAGGGGATGTGAAGAGGAGATGGACTTGACAGACTGAGAAAAGGTACCAAGTCAGATGGCAGGGTGTGGATAAGAAATGTGGGTTAATTTAAAATGTAAGAGTTAGCTGGTAACAAAACTGAGCTACTGGCTGAGCATTTATAATTAATAAGTCTCAGTATGGTTATTTGGGAGCAGTTGCCAAGACACAGAGAAACTCCGTCTACAATGGATGGCCAATATGCGTGCCAGATAGGCCTGGGGACTAAGTTCCATTCTGATAATATCCAGGGGCGGGAGGAGTTGTCCTTTGGCCTCCAAGTGTGTACTGTGTCATGGGTGCACACACATACACAATAAAAATAGTAAGCAAATACTTTTCAGATACCGCACAACTACCCTCCTCTTCTCTCCTCTTTCCCGTCTGGAGATGAACCTCGGTGGCAGTTCCAAGTACAGTTCAGATTAAGCAAACGAAATGCAGAACATCCGTCTCCACGCAGGGTCTCTAGAGAAGCAGCCAGTGGAGACCACGAGTCACAGGGATCACTGGACCGGTTTACACAACGGGGGCTGGTGGCTCAGTATCTGCCATCTGTGTATAGCAGTTCTCAGTCACGCACCCCCATTCTGCCTTCCAGCTTGGGGGAACCTTTTCTGAACACTTTTGTTTCATGATCATATACTAGAGAGAACAGTTTGTGAAAACCTTTGCCACATAACACAGGACAGCACAAGGCTCACTTCTAAAAGTGCTCCTTCAGTGAATACCAGCGTCAACACACCATCTGAAACCTTACTGGGCAGGATGGTAGGGACACACCCACCTTCTCGTACAAACGTCATTTAGGGACTGTGCTGACTAGTTTTATGTTAGCTTGACACAAGCTACAATTATCTGAAGAGAACCTCAACTGAAAAAATATGGCCACATAAGATCTGGCTGTAGGGTACATTTCTTAATTAGTGATAGATGGGAGAGACCCTGGCCTGTTGTGTGTGGGGCTTTACCTGGGGTGGTGGTCCTGGTTGTCTATAAAAAGTAGGCTGAGCAAGCCCCGATGAGCAGCGTTTCCCATACCCTCTGTAACAGCTCCCGCCTCCAGGACCCTGTCCCTTCAGGGATGGAAGTGTAAGCCAAATAAACCCTTTCCTCCCCAACTTGCTCTCTGGTCATGGTATTCATCACAGCACAGAAATCCTAAGACAGAGACTAGATATCACCGATTTTGCTTTCTTCTGAGACACGTTAGCTTCTCCAGGATGCTGATTTTCTTCCTAGTATTGGTTTCTAAAATACATGCATTAAGAATTGAAGATAATCAAAATATATAAAGCAGACTACATATTCTCCTGTAATTCCACTACCTCACCTCACAAAGCCATTGCCATCAATCTGATGCGACTTCATTAATTCTGAGTATGACTAGCTTACAAAAATGCTTGTGCATTTTACATAAGCAATCTAATGATCTAGTGTTTCCTTCCAGAGATTACTGAGAAATGTCGGATTACAATCCTAACGCACTCGTCCCGTATGGACAGGACCTTGGGTTAGTGTAAAGGACAGAGAGCAAGTGTACAGTGCGCGGGGGCACGTGTCAGATTTCTTCCCAGAAAGGAAAGAGGACAAAGGATTCCAGGAGTTTCCATCAGCCTGGAAAACTACCACACCCAACGACAGCATGCAAGATGTGACCTCAGAACCTGAAACTGCCCAAATCCAGGGCAGCCTCACTTGGACTCATTCCTGACTGCACACGGTGAGCCATCGTTCTTGATGGCTGCACTTAGCTGTCTGCTTTAGAAATAAACACCGCTGGTGGGCACAGGGAGCAGTTTATTGTCAAGTACAAAGCAGCAGTGACTTCCACATCAACGCCAAGCTAGGAACAGGGGGACAGCCATGAAGACAGCGCCCACTAAAATCTCTTCCTCTTGATAATCTCTGGTTTCCAGCTGACTGGGTGAGTTTCTTCCGTCTAAAAACAGAACAGTAAACACAGTGTTACTTTATCAGTTTGTTTCCTTCCCACAAGAAGACCTTGTCTTTGCTAAACCACACTACTTGGCAGGACATGTTTAATGGATCCTAAGAATTTTAAAACCATCTGACCAACTTCTGGCATTATCCAGTCTAATAAAGGAGGAACGGCTTTATCACACGTTCAAAGTCAGATTTCTGTTTAGATATTACACCACCACCCAGGCTGTGGTTCCAGATTTCATTTCCACAGAAGTCTACTATTTGCTACTAAAATGTATCGTTTTCCCAGTAACTGCACTGACAAAGAACTGGGTCTAAAGGTAATGTAATAATGGAGCCACCATCGTCACTGAATCACACAGAAGCCAACATGACCACTGCAGATGACAAATCCCTCAGGACTGTAAGGAGTCCTTCTCTTTCTGCAATCAAGTGAGAAGCCCAGCTAAACTGGCGCGGCAGCTCTTACTTTAAAGGCGTGTAAAAAGCTGGGTGCTTGCTCATGCCCAATCCCTGACTGGGGAGGCAGAGGCAGGAGTCTGCTTTCATCCTAAGGTCAGCTTGAGCTACAAAGTGAGTTACAAGCCAGCCAGAGACACAACATGAAGCCCTGTCTCTACAAAGCACACAGTTAAATGAAATCTAAAGCAAGAAGCATACATGGAAAGCAGCACTTACCGCGGTCTCGTCCTCTCTGTAAACTTTAATAGTTTTGTCAGCTTCTGCTGTTAGCAACCGGCTTTCTGACTGATCAAACGCACAAGCAAATATTCCCGACTCACTGTCCAAAGACCCAGGCTGGACGGCTGCATGGACCCGCTGAAAATTGTAGCCAGTTCTCCAGTCCCAAAGGTGCATGGTGCCATTGTCAGCTGTGAAGGAAAGGTGTGGTTAGGGTTCTATCCCTTCAACAGCTCAGGTGACCCAGGAGCTAAACATCACATCAGCGTTACAAAGACAGAACACACACAGACACACACACTCACTCAAATTCCCTAATAAGGTTCTAGCTACTTTCATTTGTGTTTAATTCATAACATTTGAAATCCAACCAAACACGGGACAATTCCTAGCATAAACCCCTACCTTCATCCCACGGGAATTCCAAGAGGACTAACTATACATCATGCTGCATGGGTTATCAAGACATCATGAACATGCACATAGACCCCGTCAAGTGAGCACCATCACAACACAGCTGTGATGCTGTAGGAACTACACTAGCTCCAGAAGCTACACTTCAACAGAAGGGCGAACAACACACCAGAGAACCCTGCGTACCTCCAGACACAAGTACTCCATCGGCATTGACTGCCAGCGTGTTGATAATGGCGTTATGACCGGAGAGATTCTGAATGAAGCCTCCGTCAGGGAACTTCCACTGCTTTATGTTATCTGGAGACCCAGATGCAAATGTGTAACTGGAATAAAAATTGACAGGAGTTCATGGGAAAATCCACCGCATTACAAAATCTCCCAGACAGAGGCAACTTCAGAGCAAAGTCATCAATGTCTCTGCTCAGCAATATCAAGGCCCAGCAGCCTTTCAAACAGTGGAAGGCATTTGAAATCCCAGAGTAATGCTTTCATTTCTTCAGCGTTCTACGCTGACTTAGCATAACAAATGTGCACACCCAATGGGCAAAAAACCCTATGGCAATTTTGGAGAAAGGGAGAGAAGGAAAGAGAGGGAGGCTTGAGAGAGAGGAAGGAAAGGAAGAACACAAGAGACAGTAATGGGAAGGAGAGGGCCCAGTGAGGTGAGGCGGGGTGGCCTGACCTGAGGACCAGCTGTGACTTGTGCTCCTCTTCCATCCCCCCCACCCCCCGTACATTAGCTTCCTCCTCAAGGACGAAACTACTCTGTGTCTGTCTCAGATGTCACAGGATAACGTATATGCCCCAGTCTATGATGGGTAAAGAGCATGTCCAATACCCTGCATGTCCCAAATGTACTTAGCTGGGACCGCCCCCTTCTGCCGTGCAGGTCTCACATGACTCAGGCTATCTGTCACTATGAGGAAGGACTGCCTCCTTCATTCCACAGAGTATGAAGCACAGCAGCGGCAGACAGAAAATTAAAGGAAGTCTGTCCGAAAGCAGCACGGGCTACAGGACTGCTCGCAGTCCCGGTGTTGGAGTTCCACTGAGACAGAGACAGAAAAGCCGATTAGCAAACGCACTTACTGTCGTGGATGTAAGACCACAGCCCTGACAGATTTCTTATGATTCGTCAATGTCACTCTTGTCTTTCCGGCCACCAGATCCCATAATCGTATTGTGGTGTCGTGACTCCCTGTAATGAAAAGACATGCACACAGAGACAGACATGGGTAGAATCCACAAGTTACAGCACGGTAAACATGACGTGCTCCGCTGTACACATGACACACTAAATGGAAGCCCCGCCACTGTGAGGAATCCCCTCAAAGTTCTAAACGTGCAGTTTTACTTTAAACCCAGTTCTTCTGAAGCACCAGTGAGAAAGCCCGGTGGTTAAGAGCAGCTCTTCCTGGATTTGCTTCTCAGCACCCACACAATGCTGCACAACCCTGTAACTCAGCTCCAGGGAACCTGACCCCTTCTGTCTGGTGTGGGCACCAGGCACACGCGTAATGTACAAACATACACTCAGGCCAAACACACATAAAAATTTAAAAGTAAAAAAATAAATAAAATACCCTATCCACTATTAAAAAATATAAACAGCAAATCAAAGCAATCTGCATTTTATCCTCCAGCAACTGGGGGGAGCCTGGATCTTGTGTCTTAGTACCTCTAGGTAACAAAATCAAGTGAAAGAATTAATCTGCGGTCTTAGTAAAGTCCCGCTGTCGTTCAAGTAAGACTCACGCCTGTTCTGAAGGTATTGGGGGCACGGCGTTTTCTAACTTTAACCCCCTAGAATGAGAGTCATGACACTCTAGATTGACACGTGCCTACATCTAATAGCAGTTTCTAGACAGCTTTACAATATCTAACACTATGACACATAAAAAGCACAAGAAAAAACCCTGCAACCCTAAACTTCAAACACCATGACTAAATACAAAGAGACACTAGAGCACAGCAGAGGGAGGGTGGGGAGCGACAGCGCAGGCGCGGACTGGAGGTTGGGGGGACAACAGCGCAGGCGCAGACTGCAGAGCATCAGGATGAAGGATGTGAGAGCACAGCGCAGGCGCGGACTGGAGGTAGGGGGGGCAACAGTGCAGGCGCAGACTGCAGGGCATCTAGATGAAGGGGTAGGGCAGAGAAGCACAGCGTACCGGTGATAATCTGTGGTTCTGCAGCCTGGCATCTCACGGTAGCAACTGCATTTGTGTGTCCGGACAACGTGTGCACACTGGCTTTGGTCCTCACGTCCCAGATCTGTGAAAACACAAGCAGAGAGCTCTGAAACAGGACACCTGAGCACTCCATGTCTGCCGGAGCAGCCGTCTGGACACAACGAAGAGAACACACAAACGAGGACAATGATCCTGTACTTTGGGGAGACAGAGGCCCAAGAGACGGAAGTTCAAAGATCGGATACTGATCTATCAGAATTAAATGGCTAGTGGACGGCCTCTGTGAAAGCCCAGGGCTGTGGTCCTCGACCTTCCCAATGCTGCAACCCTTTAACACAGCTCCTCATGTTGTGCTGCCCCCAAACAGAAAATGATATTTTGTTGCTACTTCATAACCATAATTTTGCTATTATAAATCATAATGTAAATATTTGATAAGCAGGATGGTCTTAAGTGAGCCCTATGAAAGGGCTGGTTAACCCCGAAGGGGTGACGACCCACAGGTTGGGAACCGCAGGCTAAGAATTCAAAGCTGTCACAATGTGGGGGCAGGACATTAACAACAGGAAACACAGAACTGAAGCGTGACATGGAGCAAACACAGAAGTCGTGAATCCTGATAGAGAAGAGATCCATTGTTCTTTACGGAAAATCACAAGTTTGCATGTGAGAAGACAAGCACACAGTGACAGCTCACTCACCCGAGCAGTTGAATCTCGACTACAAGTCACCAGGACGTCGATTGTTGGATGCAAATCCAGACCATACACTGCACTTAGATGGCCATGATAGTGCCGTATAACCTGAAGGTAGAAGCAGAAACGTTACACCTTCGGAAGTTAGAAAGACAGAGTTGGCCTAGCAGGCAAAAGGCCCCATCAATCCCAGTGTAAAGACAACGCACGGGGCTCATGTTGTTTGAGCGCTTTTGCTCAGGGCTCACCTTGTTATACTCAAGATCCCAGCACTTCACTTGCTTGTCTTCTCCACAAGAGAACAAGTAGGGGCTCCTCGTGCTCACGATCACACCACGCACCGTGCTGATGTGCCCAGTCAAGGACAGCTTCAATTTGCCACTAGCCAAGTCCCAAATCTGAAATCAAATAATTGTTTTGCTTTACGCTGGTTACCTCCCACCAAAATTCCAAACAGTGACATAACAGTAACTGTATACACATAAAAACTAAGACGGTTTACACTGATTCCTTTCCAAACAACAGCAGGGAAAAGCGCACATTCAGACTGGGTAAGAGTTTGCAGGCAGCGACAAGGTTGATACCCCCAGTGCATAAGGCTTACTGATGATGAAAATACCAACAACGCCGTACCCGAGGGCACAGCTGAACCCAGAAAAGTACCAACAACGACAATGTCCACCCTCAGTACACGTCTGCATTCAGTCCCAACGCCCTTCTGACGGCTGTGTGGTCAGCACAATGGCCCAACTACCTGACGGCTGTGTGGTCAGCACAAGGTTCCAACTACCTGACGGCTGTGTGGTCAGCACAAGGGTCCAACTACCAGCTCACTAACTTTGGAAAGAAATTTGCGCTTTCTGTACCATTCGGGCTAATGTGTACTTATGACAATCTATTAAAACAAAAATATAGCTTATCACAATAAAAACCATCAAAACTAAAAACTTTAATGTTGAACAGTAAGAAGCAGGTTATAGAATTACCTGCACCGTCTACCCATTTAAAATATTGAACTTTTCTAAAGAATGGATCTTTAAGAGGCTGGAGAGATAGCTCAGAGGTTCAGTTCCCAGCAACCACATGTAATAAGATCTGGTGCCAGCTTCTAGCCTGCAGGGACACATGCAGGCAGAACATTGCATATATAATAAATTAAATAAGTAAATCTTTAAAAAAAAGATGTATCTTTAAGACAATGCTATGTGAGAAAAACAAGACTCAAAATTTAAAAAAAAAAAAAAAGAGAATTTTTGCCAGGCATAGTGATACACACCTTTAATTCCAGCACGAGAGAAGCAGAAGCAGGTGGATCTCTGTGGGTTTGAGGTCAGCCTGGTCTACAGAGCTCATTCCAAGATAGCCAGGGCTACACACAGAGGCCCCGTCTCAAAAATACAACACCAAAGGGAATAAAACAGAGCAGACTCATACATACACCGGCACATCAACACAGACCAACACAGACATACTACAGTGCACGCCGTGTACAGTCTACGCTCTCAGGGTACTTCCCTACATCTCCTCAGAGAAGTATGCCTCCATTTTGCAATCACAGGATGAAAACTCCGTTCAGTTGCATAGAACTAACAGTAGCCATTAACATGTTTACAAGACAAGTTTGAATGTCGCTTTGCAAACAGGCATTGCTGCAGTTCTGACAGTAAATTTTACTGCACGCAGCAATCTCAAAAAGAACCTACAGCATCAATTCCTCCTAGGAAGTAACCTAAGGAACAGAGCCAGCACCTTCCTTATTACCTTTATAGTTCTGTCGGCAGAGCCAGTAACGAACCACTGATTGCCAGGTTCCACAGCGATGCACCGAACCCAGCCAAGATGCCCACTGATAACCTGGAACAGAAAGGGAAGTGAGCAGACGCATACATACGATATTTAAAAGGCACCCGATTTTAACACCCCGCATCATCTTCAAACTACGGCTCTATAAAAACTGACAGTTACATACTTCAGTGAGAAATTGAACTTCTTTTCAATGAGAGAATCAATACAACATTGAGGTCCATCTATACAATGGTCTACTACTAGCCAAGAAAAAGGAGTGCAATTTATTTCAAAATCATTGAGTGAAAAGCACTATTTTCAAGAAGCAACTATTACACACTTTCAATTTCATGGCATAATTTTTTTTATAAAAAGATGCAAGTATAATAAGAGAAATGAATCAGCAGTTGCCAGGACTAGAGCGTATAACTACAATAGTACTCGGTGCTCCATGAGGCTGTGTTGTGATTATGGCAGTGGATACTCAAACCTGCATCTGTGACACTCATCAGACCCACACACCAGTATAGAGGACAGGGTGGTTGAAAAACAGGTATGCTGGCTGTCCGTTTCCTAGCTCATATTTTATCTTATAATTTATTACAGCAGGGATGATCACTGGCCAAAAAGCTTCTAAGGAATCTTCTTCACTGCCACAGAAAATGCTTCTCTTTCTTAATTATCCGCTCTCCACATTCGTACCGTCCACCAATACCTTAAACTGCACTGTATTTAAAAGCAAAACAAGCCGGCACGTAGCTGCACCAGGAAACTGCCCCTGACCTCTCAGCATGGTGCCTAAGCCTACCTCCCTCAGGTCACTCCCTAAATTCCCAAGCTCACTCCTGGCTGATGGGAAGCCCTCAGTGTGCTCCGAGGTAGAAGGAAGAGCAGACCTACTTACCCTATAGAGTTTCCACGGTGGGTGCCACTGGGGTTTGGGCATTGTAGGGGCTTTTTTAGCCATTAATGCAGAGTTCTTGGTATTGCCGGCCTCCATGATCATCTAGATACGGACAATCATCAGATTACACAACTACCATGGCTGACACATTGAAGGTTCTAAGCCACTAATTCAAAAGTACAAACTGAAAGGCAATGTATGAAAGAGTGTTTTTCCCCCATTAACTGAAGAGGAAGACGCCTAAAAAACCTTTTCTTAACTTAAAAAAACAGGTATAAAGCTTCACCCGAACGCTGCATGTTCCATATTTCTAAAAAGCAAGTAAAAACGCCTGAGGCAGACAGAGTCCTGTACTCTGAACAGATATCTCTGTGCACTTCAGAATTCAACTGAGCCAACTACTTGTCGATCAACTTTAGGCAAAAACTTGGTAACCTCCCTTAATTGCTCCATTTTCTAGTAGAACTAAATATTATTTTAAAATATATACTAGCTGACAAAGGCTCAGCATCCTTAATCCAAAAATTTACTTGCAAGTGCTCCAATACCCAAGCCTAATTTAGATTTCAGATTGAGCGCACAATAGCTAATATATACGCTAATAATACGTATATAATACGCTTTAGGTGTGTACCTACTACTGAGCCCGCCAAGTTCAAATGGACAGTTCCAAACCCACGGTCTGCACACAGCCTGGTTAAACCCATGGGTCACTAAACAAACACAGAGATATGGAAGTGGAGAAGGAATCTGTAGAAGGAGGAGGGCTAAGGGGGGAGGTGAGAGTGATCAGAACGCATTTGTTTACATAGATGGAGTGTCAACACGCACACGTAAGTAATTTTAAAGCACGTGTCAGTATTCCAAGAAAAAAAATCTAAGATCTAATCAGAGCACTCACAGTGCAAGCCATTACACAAGGAATGCACACCCTAGAGAATCTACCATCAGCATCGCACCCTTACTCCAAAACTGCATTAAAGCTATACAATCTACCCCTAGGCGGTCTAAACTGGGCCAAGGGATGTAGCTTAATTAAGAGATTGCTTGCCTAGCATGCAAGAAAGATCTGGGTTAATCTCCAGTCTGTAGGAGATGGAGGTAGCAGGATCTGGAGTTCAGGGTTAGCTCGGCTACACAGTGTCAAGGCTAGCCTGGGCTACCTGAGACCCTATCTTGAAAAAACTTAAATTATCCTCCCAAGGAGACAGAAATTCTGAACACAGATCTGCTCTGAAATGTGGTCTCTGCCAAATGGACTCCAGCACTGTTTTCAGGGCTGTGAGACGCTAAGGACTATCTTGGGCTGCTATGTTATTAACAGATCCCAGGACAGTTTTGACTTCAGTATCCACGTAAGACTTTTAAGATAAAGGAAAGGAGGGAATCATGTTCCAAAAGCTAGAATTCTGTAGTTTTTTGACCCAGGAGACTTACAGAGTTCATCGCTGTGGGCTGGGAACGGTCAGAAGCTCCTGGGTGTCGGTACTCACTCCCAGCAGGTCCAGTACGATTTGCATCAGCTCTACAGAATGGAAAAATCATGAAATAATTACTCAGCACCTCTCTAGTTATGTGTTCTGAACAAACAAGCTTTCTCTTATGACTTCTGTGAGCCAGCTGGGAGACAACTCAGTTGGTAAAGTGCTTGCTACTGCAAGCATGAGATCTAAGTTCAACTCCCAAAACTGTTGTTAAAGAAAAAAAAGAAAGAAAGAAAAAGCATGGTGACATGTGCTCGTGATCCCTACACTGGGGACAGGGCAGGCACACTAGGGCTGCTTGCCTGCCAGCCTAGCTAGCCTACTTGCTGAGTCCCAGGGCAGTAAGAAACCCTACACAAGTAAAGGGAGGAGCAGGGAGTTACACTGTGGGCTAAGGCCTTGTTTAGTCACCTGACTCCAACCTCAGCCTACAGTAGAAAGAGAACCAACTCCGAGCACCGTGGTGTACACACAGAGACACACACACACACACACACACACACACACACACACAGACATAGACACAGAGACACACACACAGGATTCTTTCTAATGGCACACTGGTGGTAGCAGCTGGCTCCCAAATGCACATACTGCAATGGTGGGAATCTCTGGGACAGCACAGCAGCCGTACCTGGCCTGATTCGGCAGCGCCACAGCTAAGGACGGTGCGGCTGACTCACTGGGCATTCTCTGGACCTTGGTGTCGGCGGTCAGGGCAACACCTGTGGAAATAAAGCCGTCCTGTCAGTACTGCTGTCGACCGTAACCCCCTGCACTGGAAACACAACTGGAGCAGAACACAGGCGTTTCTAAGCAGTGACGGCGTGGTAGTCTTGATTCAGTTCAGCTTGTCTGCACCTTTAACTTTCTCACAATACACACTGGTTAACACACAGCTCAGATGTGAATACAAGTGGCTGGGCATTAAGAGCCACACAAAACTACTTAATAAAGTTAACTTTCTATGACTCAGACAGTATGTTCACAAGCAAATAGCAGTTATTTAAACCTCACACACACGCACACACGCACGCACATGCATTCGTGCTTGTTTCAGCCACACCTACTCATGCTCGTATCCAGGCACCTACACATTTGTCTAAACAGAAGAGGCAGTGGTGTGGGCCAGGTACAGCCTTGGTGTCACCTACCAGGTCCTGGAGGGTATGGATGGGTACCCGTCACCAGGTATTCAACATCTTGTCCTAAAAGAAATAAATTCATTGCCAGCATATTTATCTTTATTCAAGTATCTTTTAAAATGTATCATCAACATTAACTACATTAACTACAGTTTTCCTCTCGAACTAAACTGGAGCCGCAGAAATCAAGGGAGGTGATCATTTTGCCTATAAGCTCTATCAAAGCAAGAGTGAGCATGCATTTCTGTCTAGCCGTGCTGAGAACACAGGCTGTCCCATTCACTGACAACTACCTGGGCAAATAATTTCACATGGAATAAGAGATGCTCTTTGTTCCTTGCAACTTCATCTTCCTGAATTACAGACCAGACAGATGGCCTCCCCATGGGCTCGTAATAAACCTCAATGTTTCCCTGGAGACTCTACTGTAACCTTGTCCACCTCTTAAGAGTCCTGCTACTACATCTTGTTTTCTAGTAAAAAGTCATCAGCGATGAATCTCAGCTACTACTCTGAAGAGACAAGTCAAAATTTCCACTGTACAAGTTATCAGTCTTCCCTAGTGGGGCACTAAGAAAACGTTTTGTTTTGTTTTTTTTCTATTTTAAAAGTTCACATATAAGCCTGAGAGACCTCACCTTGATTGGCAGGATACTGTTTATGGGGATATGACTCTGCCGCATTCTGAGGTCCCTTCTCCTTAAGGTTCTCTTTAGAAGTGGGCATATGCAAAACAGGACCATACTCATTACGAAGCTTGATTGCCATCTTCCGCTTGTGACTATTTAAAAATCAAAAACACAAAATGCATCCTTAAGTACTGAAAACATTTTCACCAATGAAATACTCATATAGCCAGAAAACGAGCACATGAGCTAATACTTTATTCCAGCTCACATACAGGGTGTTTTCAGGTTAAATAGTATTTTAACAAGTACAAAAGTCCAAAATACATTTCCATACCATATATATTTACTTTTTCTCATAACATATCATACAGTATTCATTAAATCCAAGTAGGACCGTAGTTTGCAGCCCAATAAACATAAAGGCTTTTTCGATGAGACCTCAAGGGTCCAACTGAACTGAAGGCATAGACAAACTAATATAGCTTTTAAAAAAAAATCTTCAAATGTCTGATAAATACCCTTGCTAGTTAGCTAAAATGTCAGACCCAATGAAAGCACTAAATTAGCTCAGCATTTTAAAGAGAAATACACTTACATTACTAAAAAAAAAAAAAAAAAGAAAATCCACCTTATAAATTAAATAAAAATGCAAATCAAAGAAAAAGCAAAGGACAAAGAAGGGTACTGCACACAACACAATCCCAGACTCAGGCTGGTGAGAACCAAAATATGCTCCTGAAAAGTGTTCATTATTGTAAGGAGCAAAGACGGAGTAGAGGGACCGGCCAATTCCAGTTCACCTAGGACTGCTCTGAGAGCAGAAAGCTGAAAGCACACACGAAGTGATTCATCGAAAATAAAACAACCTACTTTTCTATTGCTGTGACAAACACCACAGCCGAGGTAACTTATAAAAGAAAGTATTTAACTTGGGGCTCATGGTTCAAGAGGGCTCGAGTCTTTGACTATTCATCTGGGGACCAAGAGAGAGCTGGCAGGGTGCTGGAGTAGCAGTGGATGCCTGACCCACAAGCATGGGGAAGGCGGGAACGGGAGCAGGCTAACTGGGAATGGTGTGGGCTTTTGAGATTTCACAGCCCACCCCAGTGACACACCTCCTCTAAGTCACACCTCGTGATCCTTTTCAAATAGTTCCACCAACTGGAGACCGAGCATTCAAATACATGAGCCTATGGGGCCATTCTCCTTAAAACCATCACACTGGGTATTTCTCAATGATGACCAGCTAACGGGATTTTTACCCTAAAAGATAAACAATAGATAAAAAAAGAGAGTAAACTACTTATAGTATGATTGAAAGCCACTGGCTATTGCCCAAGTAGCCTGTGAGCGTTAGCTCCGCTTTTAGACTTTAAATGCCACCTTCTCTCTGCACTCATCTATCAATCTTAAAATTTAAATACTTCAGCGACTGAAAAGGAACAAAACTTGCCTCTCTTCATCCAAAGGCACAGGTTTTCCATTATCAGCTACAAACATGTCATGGGTCCTCTTCAGTGACCTGAACACCAGCGTGTGTACAGAATGCTTCTGGACCTCCTGCAAAGAAGCCACCAAAATCACACACTGAACCACAGGTGAACCACACACCCGCATCAACACTTCAATGTTAAATACACAGAAGGATGCATGCTCCACACCATCTAACTGGGTGGTGCAGTCAACAGCAAAGATGACAAAGCTCCTGTCTGGCTGGAGAACTGGGTAAAGTAACTAAATGAAACCTAGGATAGTAATGTTTAATCCACATTTACTGAGCTTGCACTCTATCTGGCAAGGAGTGTGCTCAAGAAAAAACAGACAAAAAATAAGCAAAATAATTCCACATTTTGGGAGGTTCTATAAAAATGGGCAACGGGATGAGTCAGAGGAAAAAAATAAATTGCTAACTGTAATTACGAAAGGTTTATCTGCGGTGATATTTAAGCAGAGGGACCAGCCTTACACAGAACAGGGGTATGAGCTTTGCAAGCTGAGGGAATGGCCAATGCAGAGGTGTTCAGATAATGCCAGAACGGAAGCACAGTTGTGACCTCTGCGGGACTGAGGGCTGTA
This sequence comes from Microtus ochrogaster, assembly GCF_000317375.1. NCBI lineage: Eukaryota > Metazoa > Chordata > Mammalia > Rodentia > Cricetidae > Microtus > Microtus ochrogaster. The sequence goes on along the minus strand of NC_022009.1, from coordinate 123,376,098 downwards.
GCATAAAACGAGACTTCAAGGCTGGGCAGTGCTGGCGCACTGTTAATCCCGGCACTCGGGCGGGAGGCAGAGGCAGGTTAGGGCAGCCTGGTCTACAGAAGGAGTTTCAGGACAGCCCGGGTTACACAGAGAAACCCTGTCTCCAATAGCTCCCACCCCAAGGGTGGGTGAGGTTCGGACCTCTGCCACACCTACATTTTTATTCTAGTAACACTGGGCCAGAAAGGAGCTTTAAGCAGTAAAAGCAGGTCCAATTCACATTTTGTTTACGTTTGTGGTGAGGGAGGCTGAATACAGCTCCTTATGAAGGAGTGAAGGACACTCCTTCAGTGTGTTCGTTAAACACAAGCACTTAGACCAGCCTGAAGCTCATTCATCAGTCCCAACAAAAGGTGCTGGGCCAGATTAGAAGGACTGCAGTGGTCTGGAATGCAGCGGGTGAAATTAAGAAACGTTTGGGAGACGCGAAAACAAACCACAATCAAGCAGGGCGGGCTTTACTCGGGTAAAGTAACAGTCCGCACTGACAGGAGAGCTTGGACCAGCAACCCCAAGCCCCGCCTCCGAGGACAGCGCCAGCTCCCAGGGACACACACGGACCGCAAGGTTCTCCCTCAGGCTTCCCGCCGACGGAACCTCGGAGCCGGGATGCCATCGGCCTTCCTCTCGCCCCAAGATCCCGGGACCCCCCAGTCTCGGCTACACAGCTCCTCTCCCCAGATTCCCAGCACTTGCATCCCGCACGCGCACGCCCGTGGGCAAAGCACAGCTCCAGAGACAAACGACTCCCGGGCGTTACTTTACCTCCACCATTGTCGCCGCGGCTTAGCCAGCTCCTCCAGCAGCCAACTAACTCGACGCAGAATTCGCCGCCACTATTCTACAGCTCCTTCCGGAGACTGGAGCCCGTCGGCGGAAGTGACGCCACCCGCGCACGCGTATTGGCCGCCCGCCGCAAGGGGAGAGGCCGGGGGCGGGGTCTAACCGCAGGGGCGGGACCGAGGCGGAGGCGGAGTTGAGCGGGAGCCGCGGGGAGGAGCTGGGCGGGGTTTAGGCGGGGATGGGCGGGATCTTCAGGCGGAGGGGCGGGGCTGGAGAAGCGGGGCGGGGTTTCGTGGCGGAGGGCGGAGTCTCCTGTAGCAGCAGAGGGAGCGCGCCAACTATGGAGCCCTGCTTAGGGCTTGGACCTGCTCCCGGAAGAAGTTTAATGGTCCTTCACGCAGGGATCAGAAATGATAGACAACTTACCGTTTTTACTTTATTTGGCCTGATGCTAAAGGATTGAAGTTTTGTCTTTTACCTAGGCATAATCTGTGGTTTATGATCTAGCGTTTTCAAATGTTTTTCTGTGTAAAAATTGATGTCGTTGGTGTTTGCAATCTTAAATAAGGCATTTTCACTAATCATTCCTCTTCCTGAACTGTGATTAAGTTCACTGATCCGTCCTCAGAGAATAAGGCGGATACTTTGATGAGCGTGAAAATGTAACACAAATATAGCAATATGAATCAATGCTCTCAAATTATTTTTAAATTCATAACATCATTAGAGTAGCGTTTTTACCTGAAGACAGTCATTTCTAGTGTTCTTTTATTGGGGGGGGGGCCGAGACAGGGTTTCTCTGTAGCTTTGGTGCCTGTCCCGGAACTAGCTCGTGTAGACCAGGCTGGCCTCGAACTCCCAGAGATCCGCCTGCCTCTGCCTCCCGAGTGCTGGGATTAAAGATGTGTGCCACCACCGCCAGGCTCTAGTGTTCTTTTGTTTTTTGGTTTTGGTCCCTAACTTAAGGGCTGACCCATCTCTCTAGCCCGAAAATAGTCATTTATAAATTTAAATATGTGTTTAGCCTTAGGACCTTATTTTCTGTGAAAGTGGCCAATGGTGGTACACTTTGCAAGAAAATACCATAACTCTAAAACATTTTGAGGATTTAAATAATATTGTAACTTACCTAGAGATAGCAGTAACCATAGCAAAGAGAATTTTAAATCATAATAATACTAAAGAAACATAAGAAAGACCTTAATATATCTATGGTAATGTAATGGCTGCCAGACAGCTCTTACTAAATCTGTCAATATTTAGTCATCCGGAGCATAACTTACGAACAGACTTGTAACAGCAATATACTGAGAAAAAGCACGCTAGATTTTTGCTCTTCTTCCAGCTCTTGAATTATGTCATCCATGTGAAAATTAACGACAGATTAATAGAGGGCTTAGGTGACCCTGTTATCCATAACTCACAAATATCATAGGCAGAGTTCCTGTGTTACGTAGGAACCTGGGTGTTTCTGTTTGATGTGGCCCTTCTCCTATTTCCTTGGGTTTTTTTGTTTTGTTTTGTTTTGTGTTTTGTTTTTGTTTTTCGAACCAGGGTTTCTCTGTAGCTTTGGAGCCTGTCCTGGAACTCCCTTTGTAGACCAGGCTGGCCTCGAACTCACAGAGATCTGCCAGCCTCTGCCTCCCGAGTGCTGGGATTAAAGGCATGTGCCACCACTGCCTGGCTTTCTTTGGGTTTTTGAAGGGATCGAGCATCTGCAGCTGGCAGTGCTGGCACACGCCTTTAATCCTAGCACTCGGAGGCAGAGGCTGGCGGACCTGCCTCCTGTTCAAGAGTTCAAGGCTCACCTGGTCTACAAAGTGAGTTCCAGGACAGTCAGGGCCACACAGAGAAACCCTGTCTTGAAAAACTATAAAAAGAATCAGAAGGTAGAGGCTTGTGCCTTTAATTACAGCACATGGGAGGCCAAACCAGGCAGATCTCTGAGTTTGAGGCCAACCTGAGTTACAGGGCAGCTTGGACTACATAGAGAAAATAAAACAAGACAGAAAAATAAACAAAAGAAAGGGAAGGGAAGGCAGGAAGGCAGGAAGAAGGCAGGAAAGATCAATCTCTGCCCCGGCTAACATCCTGCTCTGCCTTATATGGACGGTAGATGGCACTGTGGCTCTTCACGAGGGTGCCGAGGTTTTTTTTCCCCCCTTTAAGCCAACAGGACAAACGTGATAAAGATGACTGCTGAATATGTGTGTGTGAAAACAGTAATGTGAATTTTAAGGAAAGCCTTTCTTCATTAACCAAGCTGTTCTGGCCCAACAATAGAAATCTTTATTTCCCTTCGAAGAGTGTACCTGGCTGCTGAGCAGTGACAGGCGCGGTGAAGTGGGACCAGGCACTGCTGGAAGGGCCTAGGACCTATCAGATTTAACTGGATAATCAAACGATTAAGCAGAGAAACGTTCTCACTCTTGAAGTGCAGCAGCCGAATCTTCTCTCTGCGGTGCTGCCAAGACCCGAGCCTCTACTTGCTTTCTTCGCGGATTTCAAGTTGCTTAAGAGACTGGTAGGGTTAGCAAGGGGTAAGGCTAGCACACCCGCTCTTAGTCACCCGTAGTGGCGTCATCCTGACGGGACCACTGAGGTCCCGCTCTCTCACTCCCAAGAGTCTCAGGACAACGGAAGCAGAGGAGCATCTTGTTCTTGCTCTTACGCCTGTGATCTGTAACTGGTCAGAGAAGAAAATGCCCTGTTCTCCCTGCTCCTCGGGTTCCTTATCAGCTACACACTCAAGGGTCAACTAGGTCAACAAAGGCAGCTGTCCACAGAGACAGTGACCCTTGTACACTTCATCCCTCCGCATGCTCTCTCCTGCTGAGGGTGACAGGCCAACCGGAGGTGTCCCAGCCATACTCTTCTTATGTTTGTGCGGGAAGTTCTCTCTGGCCTCCAACTTTCCAGGGCTAATTTCCACTGGAGAGCATGCGAAAAGACTAATAATTGGAGTGTTTCCAATCATGCCTGTGTAGGCAAGCAAGGTCACTGATACGTCTTACCTATGTATTCATGCATGCACTTATGAACCCAGTCACCTGACAGATATGAAGTACCTCAGGTGCTGGTGTGTGATACAGGCAATCGTTGCTACTCGGTCCCACCCCCACCCCCTGCTGCCCAGTTCAGAAACCCTTTTCATTTTAAAGACCATTTTCCCTTGGAAGGTTGGTACCAAGTCACTGTGCAAATGCCTTCTCTGACTGTAGGGTTCAGCCCAGGTTGCTGTAGCTCATTTCCCTTTCTTGTCTTTCCACATAAACTCCGGATCCTTGCTTCTATTGCTCACTGAGCTACCTCACCTGCCACAAAGGAAGAATTCAAAAATTGCTACTCAGTCCAAATTGCTTTGTGTTATGTGTTGTGAAAAAGTCACAAGAAGAGTGTCTTGATAATTGGGGTTCACAAGTCTTTGTCTTTGGCACCAGGAAGCTGCTGGGCAGGATGATGACAGTCATGTTTTCTCTGTCACCAATCAACTGCCCTTGACTTACATAACAAGATCAACTAATACGAAAAACACAGCGGTATTGGCTCAGCAAGCAGCACTCCCTTCCCTTCCCACCAATGGCAGCAGAGTACAAACACAGCTAAACATTTAGTATGTGTCTTCTCCTTGAAATGGAATCGTCTGCTTGGAACTGCGAGATAACTCCGGGCTCTGTTTACCTGCTTATAACTCTGGAGAAAAGAAGATGTTACAAGTTATCACCTAACATCTGTCTGAACATCCATGCCCACACTATACACCACGCTGAAAAATAAGAATGAAAGAGGTTAAGAATGAGTATGCCAATCATAGAGACTGTAATAACCATAGATGAGCTGGCCCCAACGGCAGCAGCAACAGATATAAGGTACAGGTAGAACTCTACAGTTGGTACTGGTTTTACATGCATTCCATTGGACAGTGCGGTTTAGTGGGCACAGAACACGGCCTGCTAAGTTAGGCAGACTCGGTCAAGTTTGGTACCAGCCCTTGCCACCTCTGTGCCTATAGGTAGAAGAGTTGACCTCTGAGCCTCAATTTCATCATCTTTGGAAGGTGGTGGTTTTAAGAATTAAATAAGAGCAATGAACACCGGCGGGGCAGGTATCCACGGAGACCAGGTCAGGGGTTTACTCTGGGATTAGTGGTTGGGATGCCTTCTTTTTCTGCTCCTCAGTGTATCCCCAGCCCCTAGCACACTACCTGTGCTTTGGAAGGCTTGCAGGCACTGTGTGGAGAATGATTGTTGAATCTCAGACTGCCAGTCTGAGCTGCATGGAGAGGTGGTTGAAGAATTTCCTCTTCCCTGTTAGACAAGATCTACCTCGCAGTCTGTAGAGAGGCCCAGATGTGTGCAACGATTAACACTGCCGCTAGGAGGGGACCTGTCAGAGACTGGAAATGTAGCCATACCATACTTCTCGAAACATGATTCATCCTCTTCAAGATCATTCTTTTAAAAATCAGCAAAAATAGAAACATCATTAGCATGTGTTTCTTATATTCGAAGGATATTCTCCTATCTCCTTTTGATTAACACACATATACAAACTTGATTTTTCTGTCAGATTGTGTCTTTTTCCAAGAAAAAAGATAAAATAAAAAAGAATCTCAAAGAATGCTTAAACATCCTGATAAATAAAGCGCAGACTGGGAAAGAGATCAGTGTTTTCTTGTGTCTAAACTCAGACTTTGCTTCTACAGTCTAAGCTAAAAGAATTTGATACATCGTACTATCAAGAAAAGAAATTCAATGTCTCTGTTTCGAAACTTTGTTCCAAACTCAGATCGCTTTCTCTTTCTTCTCAAACTGTAAAGTTTGTGAGATTGTTTCTCTTCCCGTCCAAACCCAGAAGTGCTTTTGAGCAATGACTTGCAGGAAACGTGACTTGTTGACTTTGGATGTCCTTTGATTTAGGTAGGTGGATAGGTTCTTGATTCCTCTTACTGCCAATGGATGAGCCGGTAACATAGACGTGGTGGCTTTTGAGAAATGACAGAAGAAACCAGGCCACATTTACTGTATGTCCACACTAACTGAAAGAGACATATGAAGATTTCACATCTGTAAAATTATCAGTTCATGTAAATATAACACAAAATAAGGTATATAGTATAATATTAAAATGAAATATTGACTGTGTGTTTCATTACTATAATGATAATCTTAATATGGGAACCTTTAATCTGTGATATCATAATAGTTTTTAGAATTGATTGAAAAATATAACCGTTAAAAAAAGGCAAAATACAAAAGTCTTAAGGGCAGAAATGGAAGCCAGGACTTTTAATTTTTCTCTGATGTTTGACTATTACCGCCTAGACAAATGGTTATTTTATAATTCTGATCAACATCTATAAGAAAGGATAGGCACATGATAATACAGTAACACAGGGCTTCAGTGGCCTCTTTCAAAAGCAACGTTGTGACCTCCACAAGGCATGAACGTACATGCATCTCTTTACTGAGATTATAGTTTCCCTGAGCCCTTCCTGTACAGGCCAAACGGTTTGGTCTGAATCAGACGTTTTTCTTGCACTTTCTTTGTGAACTCTTGGACCAGTCAGAACATCTTACGAGACCTCTGACGTGGGGCTCTCTTCAGAATGTCCCCATTTCCCGTCATGCCTCTGACTGAATGAACTGAAGAGCCTCCGCGTGTCCGCTTTAGACGGGCAGTGAAGAAGAGCTGTCTGACGGGTAAACAAGGCTTGCTGGGAAGATGTTGCTCAAATGATAAAGCGGTTCAGCCAACAAGTGACCTAAAGGTCAAATATTAACTAACGGGAGGTGACCATTGCTGAAGCCACGCCTGAGAGGGGACCCATTATATATAGGATCGACAGTCTCCCAGCTAAGTCCGCAGGCAAAGGGCAGCTGCTTGGAATTTTCCGAAAACCCCAAACCATGAAGTATCTATGGTTGCTGCTGTTGTGTGTTTTCTCGGTTCAAACTCAAGCTGCTGACGATGACTACGATGATGCGGTGATTTTTTTTATAGATATTATCAGTTGCTACTAATATTATTAATATAAAATTAAGGAATCATAATTTTGAGTGTATAGCTGTTTAAATTAAGGTAGCCTTGGTTGTACTTACAAAACTGAATTGTTAATTTCAGGGACCTGTCTGACTTTCAACATGTTTCATATCTTTCAAGGTCATATGTTGTTTTCTGGTTTGAGCACCTTTATTTTCACAGGGTGAAGGTGGCTTGATCAGTGTGTGGTGTGCTTTTCTGTCGTCCTAATTCTATGAATTTTCACTTAGTTCTTGCAATACATTATTGCAATTATAATGATAATTTTTGAAATTTATAGGTTCTATGATGGTAAAAAATGAGTCTTTTGAAAGGGAAAAAATGGTAGATTGTTTGCTTTTGCTGATATATATATATATATATATATATATATATATATATATATATATATATCCCAAGATTACTGACTATGGGTAAGAATTATAATTTTAAAATCATAAAATAAAGTTTGGGGGTATTTTTCAGATTAAAAATTGTAACAGGTAATATTCATTGTCATTACTAATATATAACATAACTTTCTTACTTGTAGAAATTTTCTTCCTCGTGTTTTCTTTCTCTTTTTTCTTTCTTCCTTCCTCTCTTTCTTTTTGACAGGGTCTCAATACGTAGCTCTGGCTGTCCTGAAATCTCTTAGTAAGACCAGGCTGGCCTCTCATGAACTCATAGTGATCCACTTGCCTCTAACCCCCTAGGGCTGGGATTCAGCTGTGTGCTGCTTGGATTGACGCAGATCCTCAACTGCGTTATAGACCTGAGCCATCACACCCAGTCCAAGTGTTAGCTTTACCAACTTATTATTCGTATCACTCTGACATCATGAAAACGAAGTGTGTTTAAGAAAATAGTTTAATGTTATTACTAACTGTATCATAATGAAATTCACTCTGTGTAGTATATTATCTACAATAGAAACTAGAATACACATTCATATCGCAATGAGCAGATTCACTATGGATCATTTGGATTAAAAGGCATGTAAGAATTCAGATTATCTGAGCATACAAAAAGAAAGAAAATTGTCTGGGTTAAGTAAGAAAATGTAGAGGATGTATTAGTGTGCATTTTCATAAATTACTTCAAAAGCGCTTTCAGATTCTTCCTAAATTAACCCTTCAGTTAAGCTCCAGTGTGGGCTTCCTGGTTTTAACTGTTTCTGTAAGCGCTCTTTCCCTAGCCTGGGTCCCCATTGGCTCCCTGAGTATTTGTACTTTACCTTCTCTAGTTAAGCCAGACAGCGTCAACTGCGTCCAACAGTCGAAAACAAGTAAACACGTCGGTCGGTAGTTTCCTTCTTCATAGTTGTGTTTGCAGTGAACAAAACCACATTTCATTAAATTGGTGTTCGAGCAGACAAGCTCTGATTAGGGCTGTGTCTTTAGTATGGAAATATACACCTTTCCTATTATCCTGAACGCTCACCCATTAGAAGTATATAGCAGTACACACACAGAGAGAGAGAGAGAGACAGAGAGAGAGACAGAGACAGAGAGAGACAGAGAGAGAGACAGAGAGAGAGACAGAGAGAAACAGAGAGACAGAGAGAAAAGAGATTCAATCAGTAATTAAGCCAGTGAATCTGAAGCCAGTCTATCAGGGTTTCAATCCTTGCACCGCCCCACTAAATGTAAAATACAATAATGATTTAATGAACACATGACAGTAAATTTTCAGATGCCGCTCATGTGCTGGCTTAGCGGACACCAGCAGAGAGCTCGGCTGTTGCTCCCAATTGTGTGGTGTCTTCATCTGTGATGAAAAATGATAAACGAATTTAACTCGTGTCAAAACCGTCCTACCTGATTGCATCTCTTCTACTTGGGCATCTTCTTAAAGAGGTTTAAGTTAGCAAATAATCTTTAGTGCTGTCTATAAACTCTGAAAATTACTAAGTATGGAAATGACATCATGTTTGACACAGAAATTAGGTAGTTTCAAAAGAACAGCTTAACAATTTTATCGAAAACCGACACTAGAAGAAGAATTAACAGTGGAGTTATCAGGAATATCTTTGTAATGAGAACTTATAATAAGCCAAGGATAGTTCGGAGGGTGTCATAGGTAAAAATAATTCATCTTTATAATTATCTTATAAGGCAAATACAAGATGTGGTTGTCCTTATTTTATAAATGAGAAAATTGAGTCATGAGTAACCTTCCCAAAGAGCAGGTCAAGCCTTGAACCCAAGCAGTACCCTATCCTGCACAGTCTTAATTCTCTGTAACATGTTAGAGTCATTGTCTTATGACTAGTAAGTTTTCTTTAGATAGATCATCTTGTCTCAAATATGATCATGCTAGATTTAGCACCTGATCTTCAGCTCATAAAAGTTGAAAGTAGGGGAAATGGTTAACAACAATTGTGGGAATTTACTAAACCAAGTGGATTGAGAATATTCATTCTTTTGGATCATTTTGATTCCTGACAATTCTGTGTGTTCCAAAGTTTAGCTTTCACAATCGGGGGTAGATTTGTCTTAGCCCTACCCAGCCACCAGGCCTTAGTTTTAGCATTGCATGTTGTTGATCCTCCACTTGAAGCACACTGGAGGCAGAGGCTGGTGGATCTCTGTGAGTTCGAGGCCCACCTGGTGTACAATAGCTAGTTCCAGGGCAGGCTCCAAAGCTACAGAGAAACCCTGACTGAGAGAGAGAGAGACAGACAGAGAGAGAGACAGACAGAGAGACAGAGAGAGAGAGAAACTCTGCTGCAGCCAGCGGAGAGACCTGTAGCCAGTTGTCAGGCTGGTGCTACCTCAGCTAGGAAGCAAGAGGATGGACTAGTTAGGTCTCACAGCTTCTCTAACCTTGCTGTGTTCCTGCCCGGTTCCTGTAGGGACTCTTGGATGCCCGTGGTCACCGACCCTATGACAGGAGAAAGGAAGAGGCTCCTAGCCTGAGACCCGCCCCCCCTCCTATCAGCGGAGGAGGTTATCGAGCCCGTCCAGTCAAAACTGCTCCCAGCCAGAGGAAAGCGGAACGAAAAGCCCCTGATGCAGGAGGCTGTCTTCACGCCGACCAAGACCTGGTAGGGGCATTAGTGGTTTTTACAGCGTGGGTCTCCTGTGTAGAGAAAGCTTAATATTTCATGGACCAACATCTCTATCACTGGTCTTTTAAGAATTAAAATTCAAAATATGAACTTCTTTGAATCTTTTATTTTTTACTCACCGTTCTTTTATTGGACTTTTGGGTCTGGACACAAGATAACAAGCCAGGGTATTTGGACATTGCCTTTTCTTTTGTATTTTGCCTACTTTCTTCACTGGGCTGGGTAAAATTTTTCATAGCCCGATTACATTTTTTTTCCTGTGGCAAGGACTATTTCTGTTCTTTTTTAAGAGTATGCCGATAATTCTAAGGTTTCTGGTCTTCCATAAAGAAAACAGAATATCAAATTTAATTGGTTAGTGAGATCCCTAAGGTTTCCCTAATGCATATTTTAAACAAATATCCATCACTCTGACGCCAGCCGCTTTCTTCATTTGCAGGGCGTGCTGTGTCCTACAGGGTGCCAATTGCAGCAGGCCTTGGTCAACCAGGAAAGGCCGGTCAAGGCCAACGTCGCCGAGTTAAAAGGCAACATACAGTCCATTTCGGAGTCCTCCTCCACCACCTTCCAGTACATGAAGGTGCTCAAAGACATGTGGCTAAAGAAGCAGGCCCAGGCTAAAGGTAGCCATCCTGGGGGTTTCTGTGTGACCCGTTTATAGCATGAAAACCCTTAACCGTGGGTTCACAGTTGTGGGTAGTTAAACGTCTGAGGCTAACCGGCATTTGGGGCTGGTTTCTCTGCCCCTGCTTACCCTGGTTCCTCCCTCAGGCACTTTCGACTGCAGCTGACCTGACTAGGACTCCTCGAGAGTTAGTCTCGGTGGGTGCTGCTGTCACTACCACGACTTTCTACGAGTCATGTCCCTACGGTGTCTTATTTTCAGCCCATCAGACATCTGTCTCGTGACTCAGAAGATAATATGCACAGAATAAAAACTTTCTACGAGTCATGTCCCTACGGTGTCTTATTTTCAGCCCATCAGACATCTGTCTCGTGACTCAGAAGATAATATGCACAGAATAAAAACTTAGTGTTTCTAAGTCGAACCCCTGAGGTGTTGAGCATGAGGACAGTCGGCGTGGCATAAATTAACACACACGCAGGGACATCTGATTTGTAAACCTTGAGAGCTGTGAACCTGGTGGGGAGGAGCCAGTTGGGAGTGTCAGCAAGGCACAGGCTTTAGGAAGAGCTCACTCAAGTGTAGACATTTAGCAATCAAAAGAATCCTGAGATTCGCTCGCCAATTCCAAGGCTCTTTAGGTGGGGTATGCAAGCGCCAGGTGCCTCTGCTCTGTAATGTTTCTTGTGGGGACGAAGTCTTCAGATACTGGTCACCAAAGGAAGACAGTTTGTTGTTGTTGTTGTTGTTTTCCACGTATGATCTTTAGCTTGTATGCAGGGCAAATCTCTGGAGTAGCAGTAGGACTGCATGCTAATTTATATGTACCATGAGACAAATAATGTTAATGTTCGTTATTAAATAATGTTAAGTTCAACAGTCCTGATTGCTTGATGATACCTCAGTCTATTTATTCTCAGAAAATCAAAATCATATTTATGTAGCTAGATATACTTTCATAGGCAAAAAACGCCAACCATCCCTCCATCATTTTGCTTTCTCCAGATAATGAAAATGTCATAAGTGAGTATTCCTCTATTCTGGAAGACCAGAGGTTATATATTGATGAAACCGTGAACGATAATATCCCCCTTAACCTTCGTGTGCTCCGCTCAATCCTGGAGACCCTGAGGAGCAAAATACAAAAGCTCGAATCTGACATCTCGGCGCAGATGGACTACTGCCGCACCCCGTGCACGGTCAGCTGCAACATCCCTGTGGTGTCTGGCAAAGGTAACGAGTTTGCACACAAACTTTGTAGAGCTCCAGGAGATGTAGCGCTCTCCAAACACAGGGACTGGAAAGTGAACACTGTAGCTCTGCCCCAGCAGAACAGAATGATCTTCTGCATACTGTGGCTGTGTCCTGGGCTGGTTGTGCGCTGTCTTGGCGGATGACTCCACCGAGCTCTGCTGCGTAGCATGCACGGGACATACACAGATGGCGGGCCGTGGGAAAATGGAGGTGTTTCCTAGTGTTTGCAGGGATGGGAGATAAAGGGAGCTTTATAATTCACTTGACAGAATTCTTCACACTTTAAGTTGGTTGTCAGTGAAAAGAAGGCCCAACCCATAGGACATTATTCCCAAATGCTTGTGAGAAAGTGATCCTTTGTATCTAGTGTAGTCAGAATGAGTGGCTGAAGACTGTGTTTCTGTCCCTGAACCCAACGCAGCGATGCTTTCTTGCAGAGTGTGAGGAGATCATTAGGAAAGGAGGGGAGACATCTGAAATGTATCTGATCCAGCCGGACACCTCCATCAAACCGTACAGAGTCTACTGTGACATGAAGACAGAAAACGGAGGTAAGCCCATTAGTCAGCGTTCTGTGGGTATCCTGGCTGCTGGGAAACATGGCTCTGCTCCTACACAGCTGATTGGACATTCAGTCTGGTATTTGAAAAGCTTTAAAAGATCCTTCACACATGCATTAAGTTGACATGTGGAGCCTGGCATTCACAAATACCTTAAGAAGTCTCCCCTCATACTTATTCCTTTATACTATCTACACGCAGAACCGAACAGAAGCAAGTATAAAATCAAACAAATGGGCGATGGGTACAGACTCTCCTCTCAGAGTGATGTTACTACTGGTAACCTTAGGCTAATTTTATTTCTAAAGGATGGACAGTCATACAGAACCGTCAGGATGGCAGTGTCGACTTTGGCCGGCAATGGGACCCGTACAAACAAGGATTTGGAAATATTGCAACCAACGAAGATGGGAAGAAGTACTGCGGCCTGCCAGGTAAAGACTTCGGGCGAGTTTAATGAGTTTTTTTCCCCATTAAAAACATCAAGGATAGGGGTCTGTTTTTAGATTTCTACACATGCACACACACACACACACACACACACACTAAATAAAAGTTAAAAAATTAAATGTGGGAGCTAAAGATATGGTGGAAGAGGGGCGTGTTTGCCAAGGTGGAAGGGCAGTGCGCGGTTGCTAGGGTGGAAGGGTGGTGCGTGGTTGCTAGGGTGGAAGGATGGTGCGTGGTTGCTAGGATGGTGCGTGGTTGCCAGGGTGGGAAGGGCGGTGCGTGGTTGCCAGGGTGGAAGAGCGGCGCGTAGTTGCCAGAGCCCTTTTTCCCCCCTGATATTTTGCATTCATTTTCTCTAGGTGAATATTGGCTTGGGAACGATAAGATTAGCCAGCTTACAAGGATGGGACCCACAGAACTTCTGATCGAAATGGAAGACTGGAAAGGTGACAAAGTGAAGGCCCATTATGGAGGGTTCACAGTGCAGAACGAGGCGAACAAGTACCAAGTCTCAGTGAACAAGTACAAAGGAACGGCTGGCAATGCCCTCATGGAGGGAGCCTCTCAGCTCGTGGGGATAAACAGAACCATGACCATCCACAACGGCATGTTCTTCAGCACGTACGACAGGGACAACGACGGCTGGTAAGCGCTGCCATCTCGGCTCCTATTTAAGTCGCAGCATCGCGAGTGTACCTAACGTTATAAACAACTGCTCATGCTTGAACACCTGAAGTGTATCAGGCAGCCCCTGTCCGGAACTCCAGACGTATTGATGAAAAGCATCCCAACTGTAAGGCAGACATCATCAGTTTCATCCTTCAGATGAAATTTAGAGAAACAAGTTTACCCAAAGCCAGGTAACTACACAGACACAGAACAGCAAGTAGTGTGTAACTCCTTGAGCTTTGTGTGTCTGCATAAACGTCTGTGTTCTTATTCACTAACCGGTCTACTGAAACGACCATTTCATATCTCAGGGTCTTCCATACTACAGTATCAGATAAGTTCTTTCAGAATAAAACAATCCCATCCCTTCAGGATTAGACCAGATAGGCCCAGCTGTTTCCCTTTTCTCGTTAGGGGGCAGAGAAGACCTTTGCTGTTTTTGAGCTTTGCATTCAGGACTCAAGGGCGAGAGTACCATACATAACTGAGCACGTTCCTCTCCCGTGGGTTCTCTCCAAAGAACTGACTCGACAGTGGGCCTTGTCTGCATCATCCCTCAAACTCCTTTCCTTTCAGGTTAACTTCAGATCCTCGGAAACAGTGCTCAAAAGAAGATGGTGGTGGATGGTGGTATAACAGATGCCACTCCGCCAATCCAAATGGCAGATACTACTGGGGTGGTCTTTACAGCTGGGACATGGCCAAGCACGGCACAGATGACGGTGTGGTGTGGATGAACTGGAAGGGATCCTGGTACTCAATGAGGAAGATATCTATGAAGATCAGGCCCTTCTTCCCACAGTAGCGTCCCCCAAGTGTAGACTTTTATTCTTCTATGTGTGACATTTTTTACTGTATGTTGTTGCAATCCTCTTTGTTACATTATACCCACTAAAACTCAGAACAATCGTTGGTTGTGTCTTTTTCGGAAAGGCAAAGGATAAAGACATTGAAAACAGCACGTGGATATTTCTTTTGTGTTCTTTTTATTTTACGTTTGTATTATTCTCAATTGTGTGGCTGTGTGTGGAGAGGTGCACCACAAGTGAAGGGGCCTGCAGAAGCCAGAGGGGTCAGATTCTCCCAGGGCTGGGGTTACAGTGGCTGTGAGCCTCCTGATGTAGGAGCTGGAGTCAGATGGTCTTCCTCTCTAGCCTGCGTTTACCTTCCATGCAGAGAACTAACGAGAAGGACATAACAAACAAAGTCTGTTGACTCCAGCTGACCACAGAGCTTTTCAGGCGAGGCACCGTCCGTCCCTGTTGGAGAAAAGCATTACACAAATGAAAGCCAATGTTTATAAGTCTGGTTTCAAAAATCCCATTTATTCATGTAAGGCATCTTGCAAAAGGTCATCTTCCTAACAGGTTTTTACATAAACCGGCCCCTGTTATCATAAATTATTGTTTTGTTATTTGTGGGGTCCATGCTGTCAGGATCTGAATTTGTAGGCAGGAAGGTGTGTGCACAGTCTCAAATGTCTGCTAAGCTGACATCAAACACCTGAAAAGTCCATGGGGGAGGAGTCCATGGGGAAAGGACCGTTCTGCCTCTCACGAGGACCTCAAACCAGCGAAGTCCAAGCAAGCAGTTAGATGAAGTCTCACCATGTCTCTTAGGGAAATTGTGGATGAGGAGGCCCAGGTTTCCCGTCATCCTCAGATTGTTCTTTCTGTAGAAAGTTACACTGGAACCAAGGTGGAAGTAGATTTTACTATCCTTTATCCCTCTCCCCATGGGCATCCATTGCAACACTCCTTCAACGGACCCCAGCTCAGTGCTCCTTTCCTGCCATTGTCCTTGCTGCCTGTTGTACAGACTTAGTGTCCCCAATCCCATCTTCTCAGTTTTCACTTACGAAAACAAAGATTAATTTGCTGCTCAGAAATGCTCTCTCTTGTCCCGTTGCCTTATTTTTGCCTGGCCTTGTGGCCATAGATTCTACCAAATCACAGCCTATTCCGCGCCTGCCATCCTGGTATCTTCTCTTCTACGTTGCCCCAGAGACAGACAGTTCTGCCCAAGTTACCTACCTGCTTCAAGTTAGCTCTTTACTACCAATGTCTGAATGCCTTGCACCCACTCTTAGAGGCAAGGCTGATGATTAACATCTCCCATTACCATCTCTTGCCCCTTTCATTGAACGCCTGCGTCTCATATACAAATACAAAACAACAAACCGAGAAACCTGCCTACATATGCTTGCACATGCTAACACGAAATCAAATCTACTGCACACATGCTCACATGCCTGCACAAATGTGTCCTTTGCCCACATGGTATTGCATCCATAACCTCCTGAACTTCCCTAGTGTCTTTCTGCTTTGCTTCATTGTCTTAAGGTACCAACACTTGACATGAGATCATTTTTTAAGTGCACAGTCCTGCACGTCTGGCTACAGGGGAGTTCTAGAACTTACTCATTCCCATAACTTCATACACATCACAATTTCCCCCTTCTCCCCTCCCGTCCCATGCCTACTATCATCCTGTTGTTAATGAGATTATAAAATAAAGAGACCCCTGTACAAAACGTGAATTCCTCAAAAAATGAATTGATTTGGTGATCCAACAACCCCACTCCTGAAAAAAAGAAAATGTCCAAACACCCGAAGTTAGAGTCTCGAGGAACTGCCTGCACTTTCGTGAACATCACTCTGGCTTAGCAGTGTGCTTCCCCCAACGCAATCTGAAAAATTACTGTTGATTTTAAACTTCCCTCCCTTTCCCTGCTCCCCCATGTCCCCCGCCACCATCTGTTGACCCTCAGGACTTTCTGAAAGTCTTTGGCTCACATTTTAGCAGTGAATGCCAGACATTGGGCTGTTGTTTTTGCTTCCCTGAGAAACTTTTCTTCAGCTTTGACTCCAGCCTGGGCAGATTGTAATTTTGTAAACCTTGAAAGAATAAACCCCAAGAATTACAAGGCCTTGGATCTGTCTCTTTTATATGTAGGCTGTTTTTTCTAACAAAGGCGTGCATGCACACACACACACACACACACGCACGCACGCACACACACATTCAGAATGCAGAATACTTGGAAGTAGAATTTGGAATTACACAAGTTCAGTGAGTTAAGCAGGTGGAAAGCATGCCCCTCAGACCTTTGCTCTCTCCCTTAAGCAAACACAGGGGGTGAATGAGTCCCTGGAGCCTAAAGTAAAGCCACAGTTGATCCACGGAAGCAGAGACCATCGAGTCCATTTTCAGTGGTCAAACAGCAGACGCAGGTGCCTCTTGAGCAATCTGTCATGTGGAAATCTAACTAGAAAGTAGTGTTGAGGTTGAATGCCTGGGGCACCAGGCCCAGCTCAATCTGCAGGCCTTAAAAACAGAGATTTCCCAGTGCTAACCTTTATTTACTAGAACGATCCTTTGCTTTTCAATAAACAGCCTGAGACCTTCTGGTCGCTAGCTGGATTTTGGGATTACCCATATGCTCATGTTTGTTAGAGGCTCCTTCCGTCCTTCTGACCTAATGCTAGTCTGACGACAGTGGTGACCACTAGCACTGTTGAGCACAGTGTCATCCCTGAAGCTGCTATGACTTCATAGGTGACCTTAACATGTCTCCAAAGGCTAAAACCAGGTGAGAATCATTTTACCTATCAGGTTCACGTGATTCTCTCAGTTGGACTTTAAATTCCTTTGAAGCATACCCATTGGTTATCCACAGACCTAAAACTATCACATCCCCCCCATGTCTCTTCTCAGGCAAATGCGATCGAAGGGCAGTGTGCTAATGTTTGTTGTCCTGATTATATTTAGTTCTTGTCTTAACACTTTATTTTGAAAGGCTCAGACAGAAGAGCAGTTACAGGAAGCGTTTAATGAGTACCCTGTGTCCTTCACCCATAGCCAGCGACTGCTGTGTGTGCTGGATCTCCCCAAAGGAGAGGCCTAGCACAGTTTTGCAACCCCTTGTGTAGGTGTGCAAACTTGGGGTCAGGGACTGTGTGGCCGGGTCAAAGGTGAGCTTAGCAAATGTTTTCTAGAGGCTTCTGTTGCAATCGCCGTTGTCACCCACCTTCAGCAATGAGTTGACGGACAGCTAGACCTCTGCTCTGCCATCACATGGGAAACCTGGCAGTGCTTTCAAGCTGACTTGACTTCACAGGGCCCAATTTTTGTGTAAGAATGAAATCATTTCTCCTCCTCAGGTGCCAGTTTCTTATCCTCACACTCCCCTCTGTGATACTTAAGGCCTTCCCTGTTCTTGCTTTTAGTTAATCATGGATGTTAACCTATGCTTGAGATTTATAAAGCATTCAGTTTAAAACAATCCATGAAGCTGGGTGTGGTGCCCCATGCCGTTAACTCCAGCAACTTTGGAAGCTGTGTAGGTGCATCTGTGAGTTCAAGGCCAGCCTGGCCTACATCGTGGAGTTTCAGGACATCCAGAGCTATTTAAAGAGACTCTGTCTCAAAAAACTAACTAACTAACTAACTAACTAACTAACTAACTAACTAACTAAATTCCCAACCATCAGTGAGGTGGCAAATGCATAAATATGAGAATAAATCAAGTATATTTCAGAAATTGTTTCTGTGTAAAGACTGTCACCTATAGAGAACTTGTATTATTACCAGGGCTAATAAATAAACATCTATCGTCCCAAACTGTTTCAGTAAATGCTAAGTGCCCCAGTGTCTTTCTGTTGTTATGGTAAAACAAGAAAACATCCTGACAAAAAGCAGCTTATGGAGTCCCTGCAGTTCCTGGTCATAGTCCATACCAACAGGGAGACCAAAGTGGCAGGAACTAAAGACAGTCCTCGCGACCACAGTCGAGAAAAGTGAACGCACGCACGCGTCTAGGATTTAGCTCCCTCTCCTCTTCTTTTTCAGACAGCCCAGGACCCTAATCTAGGGAATGGTGCCACCCACGGTGAGTTCTGCCCTCTCCTGTCAATTAATGTAAGAAAGACACGCCCCCAGAGACACGCCTGTTCAGAGAATAGAGTTACCCGGCTTTGGTCCGAGTGTGGCTTTTGTTTTGTATTTCATTGCTGTCACTTCAGAAAGACTTGAAGACAGTGATCTGTTTATTCTGCTACATGTTCTTTAAATCAACTTAGAGCAAATGAGGCTGTTAAAACTTAATTTTATTTCCTATCGCTTCATGTGCATATGCCTCTCTCTCTCTCTCTCTCTCTCTCTCTCTCTCTCTCTCTCTCTCTCTCTGTGTGTGTGTGTGTGTGTGTGTGTGTGTGTGTGTGTGTGTGTATGTGTGTGTGTGTGTGTGTGTGTGCATTTAGCTGGCTGGCTGGTTGTCTCCTGGTTTAGGGATAAAAAGGAAGAAGTACATTTATTTTCAAATTGGCAGGTAATTTCTAAGCAAATGTTCAGTTAATGTGAAAAGCAGCCACAAGGAGTTGAGAGTCTCCTTTATGAAAATGGCGGATTGGAAATTTTCTTAATGTTATTAATGTGCATTGACATCTCACAGTATGTGTGGCAGACCATTTCTCTCTTCCACACATACACAGTCTGGGGTGTGACTCCATCCCCCCACTGCTGCAGGGAGTCTAGCCACAATCTCCTGGATGCCCAGCATCCCAGCATCCCACCCCAGGACAATAGTGTCCTAGCTGTGTTCTTCACTCACCGCACGATGCCAAGCGCTGCTTCTGTGCCGTTGTTTTTGCTGCTAGTTAGTCTGAAGCCCTGGGACTGCCCATGTGTCTGAAAGTGGGAGACAAAGACCTCAAGGAACTAAAGAAACCACGCATGGCAGAACGGCCCTGTGCTGTTGAGGTCAGTCTTTTCACAAGCCTTAGGAGAGAAGCTGGGGAGAATCCACAGAATTCATCCTCCACCGTGTATACCGTGGGCTGAAGGGCGCAATATTTAAAAAGCCAGTGATGCTAGAAGATTCAAAAGTTAATGACATTTAATTAACTTCTTCTAATCTAAGTTTATTTTCTCAATAGCCTACTTTAGTGCTTTTTTTTTCTTTTGAATGACAGCTATTTTTTTTTAGACAAAGGATTATTTAAGGGACAGTTTTTTTCTGAATTTTAAGACTTTTTGTACTGTGTGTGTGTGTGTGTGTGTGTGTGTG
>NC_022009.1:123352441-123356457 GCF_000317375.1 Microtus ochrogaster | reverse complement strand
AGAGAGAGAGAGAGAGAGAGAGAGAGAGAGAGAGAGAGAGAGAGAGAGAGAGAGAATATGAGGGTACGAACATGCTATGTTTCACAGTGGAAGTGCTGGGATTCCAGACGTGGGTCCCTGGGATCAAACCCAGGCCATCAGGTTTATGTGCCAAGCACTGTACCTGCTGAGCTCTCTCACTTGTTCAGGTTCCTAAGGTAATTTTTAGACTATTCTTTTCAAAAACATCATGTGTATTTGGTGTATGCCGTGCGCATGGATGAAACCTGAGTGGGTCACTTCTCTCTACCATGTTTTTTCCCCCCAGACTCAACTCAGATCAGCAGGCTTAGCAAGAAGTACCTGTACCTACTAAACCATCGATCGAGGAACATTAAGATCACATGAACTTTGATTTTATAATAGAGAGGCTCAGTTGCAGGCAGTTATTTTGCTGTCTTGCTGCATGGTAAAGAACTGACAAGGAGTTTTAGGATGCGATTCAAATACAGGATGCTTACGGTTGCAATGTTGTCAAAACGATTGAAGTTATACTTGTCAGTTTGGGGATGGAGTATCAAGCCGCATTCCGTTCACTTGGTGGGCTTCTTAGCTACCCGCAACAGCAACAACAACTTTACTCCCAATGAAAGGCAGTGTTCCTGCAGACACGTCCTCCTCTTTGGCTGCAGTCTCCAGTGAGGAGGCCTACATATATGTTAGAGGTAATTGTATGTTCTTGCAGCTCGTGCATGCTCTAGCGGACATTGTATTTGAAGTCCCTTGGGAGACAAATGCTTACACTTAAACACACTTTCTCTGTTCTCAACATACTCAGCAGGAAGCTGTGTGCGTCTGTACCAAGGGAGAAAGGCTCTGGAATACTTTTGTTTCTTAAGCCTTTCTTTTATTAAGGACTTTTCCCCCTCTATTGGCATGGAACTTGGTGTGTAGACCAGGCTGGCCTTGAAGTTGCATGGATTCCATTGGCGTGGCACTTGGTGTGTAGACCAGGCTGGCCTTGAAGTTGCGTGGATTCTCCTGAGTGCTGAAATTACAGGCATCCACTCACTCCCAGCTCCCTGAGGATTGAAAACACTCTAATCTCCCCTCAAATCGTATATGTGACTAGAGAGTTATGGTGACTCAGACTGATATAGGACTCTGCTCAGGCTTGGTGTAAAGTTAAGATGCATCATGGCTGTTGGCCTGTAGTGACCGGCCAGGGGCCCTTGTTTGAACAAATTTCCCGTGTGTCCAGTGTGCCTACGGAGCAGTGGCGGGAGCATTCTAAGCCTCATCTCACGGTGCTCAGGAAGAGGGAGGCATCGCCTTTGAAGGTTCCTATGCGTGCCCCCCGAATCCTCCCGGTTGTCATCGCCTTTGAAGGTGCATGCCTATGCATGCTCCCCGAACCCTCCCGGTTGTCTCTACTAGGTTGCCCCCGTGGCTCTGCTAGAAAACTTCCATAGCATAGGTTAGCTCTGGTATTATCCCCTTAGCGTAGGTTAGCTCTGCTTGGTTACCCCCAGAGCATAGGCTAACTCTGCTAGTTATCCTCATAGCATAGGTTAACTCTGCTATTATCCCCTTAGCACAGGTTAGCTCTGCTAGTTACCCCCATAGCACAGGTTAGCTCTGCTAGGTAACTTCTATAGCACAGACTTTAGCTCCATGCTGGCCTGAATTACATTGAAATTCATCAGTTTTTCTTCCCTCTTTCTCTCCCAGATGAGAATAGGTGGCTCTGTCTTCCTGTGTTTGGCTTGCTGCACATTGTAGCCCTTTGCACTCAGACTGGAATCAGGCAAGGAGCCCAGAAGATGACCTCTAACCTCTGGTAAGTGAGATCCCGCTTCCTCGAACACTGTGCTTTCATGTGTCCGTTCCCATCCGTTCCTCCAGGGAGATTACTGCCGTCGTCCCTCAAGAAGTGAAGAGCGGTAATTCCTGAGCTCTAGAGCATAGCAGCTGAGTTTTCTGAAGGAACTCAACAGTGATTCTGCCCCCTCCCCCACCCAGTACAATCCTCAAATCCAGTACCTATTCTTGGTAAAGCTTAGAAATATCATGTTCTTACAGTTAACAAACCGAGAGTGGAATTTGGAGTTATTATTTATCAGAAAAAATATTGATAGCTGTGAATATAATAACTAAATTGAGCTGATTCTTAAAAATGTTTTTTTTTTTTATATTCAGAAGCATTCAATATGGGTTTTACAATTGGCTGGGGGAAGGGCTGGTGAGTTTTCTTTTAACAAACTCCAGTTTAGAAACCAGGAGAGTGCTGGGAAAGCAAGAGTAGCATTTAGTACCAAGAGCAACCAGAAAGGCTTTGGGAAGGGCCAGGCAGCCCCTGTTGCTATGGAGAGGAGGGGGCCACAATTTAGGTCCTTTCTCTGCCTGTATCACTCGTAACTACAGTGGGGAAAACAAACAAACAAACAAAAACAGAAAAGCAACAAACAACAAAAACTTCTGTGCCTGGGCCTTGGCTCTGTCAGTAAAGATCCAGCGGTGTGCAAATAGAAGAATCTGTGTCAATTCTCCAACAACCACACAATAAGCCAGGAGCAGAGACACACCCTGGTAACCCCATCAATCAGATCTGCGAGGCTCACCGACCAGTCAGTCTAGAAAAACTGGCAGACTCCAGGCTCAGTGAGAGACCCTGACTCAGTCCGCAAGGTGGAGAGCAGAGGCCAGCAAGCACCGGAGACTGTTTAGTCTGAGTCAGCTTAAAACCCAGGGAACTAACTTCTCTCCTCCCAGGGGGCCTGTGGCTGGCGGTCTGAGAAGAGCCATGTTTAAATCAGCACCCTTCACGGAGGCCATGAAGAGCTCAGGTTTGACTCCCTCTTCCTGACGGAATGAGTATTCCTTGGCATCTCCTTGCAAAAGCTTTAAAACTCACAGAAGTATTTAAAGGTGAAAAAAAAGTATAATTTTATTTTTCGGAGGAGGAATACATCTCTGTTACAGTTAGCTACAGTACAAAGAACAATAAAATAGCACCTTGGAACTTGTAAGACGCTGACAAGATTCTTGACTCCATCTTTCTTATTTTGGCCCCACTCCCTACTTCTTCAGCTTCTGCTCCACCAGCGGTCTGATTTTCATGCGAACAGCCTTGAGGGAATAATCTGCCCCTCTGAAGGGGATCCAGACGACCCCGTTCTCTATCTCATAGGGGCTGTTGTTCCTGGGGTCATAGGTGCCCCCGGGGTAGTAAATGCCGTTGAGATTGGCCGCCTGGCAGCTGTTGTACCACCAGCCTCCCCCATAGAACTCGGCACAGTTCTCTTCCCACTGATCCGCGTCCCTGTCAAAGGTACTGAACCTCATGCCGCTGTGTGAGGTGTATTCAGACCCCTCCTCCACAGAGCCTTCCACCAGAGCATCTCCCGCTGTACCCCGGTAGGAGGAGACCTGCAAGGCATAGCCCTCGGCCTCAGAGCCTACCCGGAAGTGGTACTCGGCGTAAGCCTGTTTTCCAGCCCAGTCCTCTAGTTCAACCCTGAGGACAGAGGCCCTCAGAGTGAGGAAGTGGAGGTAGTCATTGCCTAGCCAGAATTCCCCTTCCCCCTTGTCATTCAGGCTCCCGAAACCTGTCTTGTAGTCTTGCCAGGTCCGGTTAAAATTCAGTGATCCATCCATTCTCTGCTGGATCAAAAGCCATCCTCCCAAACTGGTCTCTTGATCGCAATAAACAGATAAAATCTTACTGGATCCAGGGAGCTTGAGACTGAAAATGCCACTCTGGGCACCTGAAGGATGTGTTTGGAGGGCATCATCACAGTCTAAAAGAAAAATTAAGCTGGTTGGAAGTAGTTGCTCTCATATAAGTTTACAAAGAAAACATTGCCCAGATTAAAGAAGATAGTTACTGCCTGCCTGCTTGCCTGTCTTCTTGCCTTCCTTCCTTCCTTCCTTCCTTCCTTCCTTCCTTCCTTCCTTCCTTCTTTCTCTCCTTCCTTCCTTCTTTCTCTCCTTCCTTCCTTCCTTCCCTCCCTCCCTCCTTCCTTCCTTCCTTCCTT
>NC_022009.1:123344176-123352341 GCF_000317375.1 Microtus ochrogaster | reverse complement strand
TCCTTCCTTCCTTCCTTCCTTCCTTCCTTCCCTCCTTCCCTCCTCCCATGGAAAAAGACCCACCTACATTGAGATGTAATTTTAAATAGGTAAAGAATACTTATGTCTTCAAAGTGCAAACTTTCTTCAAATGAATTCTAAATCATATTTGCACATACTAATAGCAGATGGTCATCAGAGGTGGCTAAACATCCATCAATCAATATAGTAAGAGAACAATTTTTAACCCGATCTAAATGTCAACCGAGACGTAACACCAAATTTAAGGTTAGTGAGTTGGATGTCACTATGGCACACATTTTGCATGGATTCGGTTAAACAGACTCAGAATTGAGTTTCAGAAGGATTTGTTCATTTATTTGAAATATATTTATTGAGAAACGAATGCACTGTTAAGACATTTGGGAATTACAGAGATAGACATGCGGCAAAGTCCCTGCCCCCATGGAACGTACAGTCTAGCACGAAAAACTGACGGAAAAAGGAAAAGTGCGATTTCAACAAGGCTCTCTAGAAGGTTAGGAAACGGTTAACTTAATCTAGGGGGTTAAGTGTGGATACCTCTCGATGCCCGCGATCTGGCACGGCCCCTCTTAGTGGTCCGAGCTTCTCCAGCATCGTGAGCTTCACTTCCTGCCTCATCCGCCATTTTGTAGGTCTTGGTGATCTGCTGCTTTCTGACAGTGGAGGTTTTACCACTGGAAGGATAACTAGGAACATGGGAGCCTGGGTCTTCTAAGCCAATGTCAGAGCCTACTGCCTCGGTCTTACTGCCAAATTCTTTGAAGTTAGAGGAGAGCGAGTCCAAGTGACTGCCAAAAAACTCAGTGTGGTCCGGGAAATTTTGGGGAAACGAGTCAAACCTGCCACCAAAATTATGTTCCACGCCTAAGTCAATGGCTCCACCACAATCAGAGGGATTATCCGAGGTGACCACTTCCTTGACCACTTCCCTGCGGCCATCAGAACCCGTAACAGTCTTGGTAATGGTTTTAGAGCATGAATGACGGGTGGTGCTTGTACCAGAGGAGGTGACTTTCTCGTTTCCAATCAGGAGCTCTTTATCTCCTTTAGAGGTGGTCAGTTTACCAGTGTGGTACTCTTTCTTTATTGCTGGGCTGCTACTTCCTGTGGACTCTGAAAATTCACCCCAGTCCGGGTTGCTAGGCATGGGGTTCCCGGAGCCTGAGCTATTTGGCCTATAACCTCCAGATTGAGAGCTTCCAGGACCCCCGCGTCCATCAGACCCCATAGCCCAGGAGGAGCTCCAGCTTCCCTCACTTCCGGGCTGGGAGCCTGCAGGCCACCTATGCTCAGATACACCAGGTGTCGGTTTCAAGGGGCTTTCTGCCTCTGCCTCTGTCCCATGTGTTGGAGAGTCTCCTCGAGAATCCCTGCGTGAATTCCCACCCTTCCCGAGCCCCTCCAGCTCCATCCGCATCTGCCGCATTTCTGTTAAGGCCTTCCACTCTGGAGGGGCCTCCTGAAGCTGGCTCTTGTAAGTTCCGGGAATCAAGTCGGGAAGGGGAAGCATTTTTAGCGTTGGCAAGTGCTGCTTCTCTTTCGCAGGAAGCAGGTCTTTAGCGATGACCTGTTCCAGCTGCTTTTGCTGCTCTTCGTAGTCCCTCAGATCTAGCTGATGGACCACACCCCTGCTGCAGGACCCTTTGCAAGAGCGGATCTTGATATCAATGTCCACCTGAAGAGAGGAAGACAGAGAAACGAATTATGTCTCGTGACAAACTTGGTTCCTGGTAATTGGTTTACATTTTGGAAATGGGTTTCACTTCTTGGACTACCAGGGAAAAACCACTTTTCATCACTGGAAGCCCTGCAGGGGCAGGGAGGTTGGGCAGTAGGAGCTCTTTGGATCCATTTTAGAATTTGAATGGGAAAAGAGAAAGTTACTAATGCCTGTGAATGGAAGCCCTCACTGAAGAGGCTCCTGAGGCTGGAGCCAAGGGTTCAGCATGTGATGGGCAGACAGGGCAAAGTGTGTTCTTTTGAAATACGCTGTGTTTACCCTTTAAGAATTTTTTCTGTTTTCATTTCTAGGATGGAGACGCTTCTGTTCTGAGTGGCTAATGGACACAGCAGCCGCTCAGAAGACTAGCGTCTTCCTCCTCCTTCTTAGACAAACCCAAGGCAGTTGGGACCTGGGCTTCACACCTACCTCCAGGCGCTTCATATCGATCAGCTGAGCCCTGACATTGTTCTGCAGAACCTGGATCTGCTGTGCTTTCTCTACGACTTTGCGCTTCAGGATCTCAATTCTGCGCCTCAGCTCTTCGGAGACTTGGCCATAGGTGTTATCAAAGTCTGAGACAGGAAATGCAAGGCATTCAGGTGGCTGTAGATCGATTTGCTTAGTAAAGCAAAACAACAACAACAGAAAACCAAACACCCAAACAAACGAGAAAACGGAAAATTGCTCATAAACATCTCCACACTTTATTCCTTTGCAGCCTGTTCTCCGGGTGTGTATTCTGCGAGCTTCAGGCTTAACTAGATTGTCCCCCACAGAAGCCATCCATGTGTCTTAGTTAGGACTGGACATCCAAATAAATCCAGAAGGAAATAATTTTGGAGTTTGAAATAGAGGTTTGGTAAATAGTGAGTTTGATCACATCCAACTATTTTATCGTAACTTCACTCAAGGGACTTGAATCTATTATTATATATTAATGTTTAAGAGGTTATTTTTTTTTCTATCTGGAACTTTGAAATCATTTCTAAGCATTTTAGGAATTACCAGGGTCAGTCACCTGCCAGCTATGGCTGCGCCGCTGACATTAAATTGTTCAGTGTACAAGACCAGGGACTTCCATGGAGACCTTATCTATGTCCAAAGGGACCTCAGTGCTTCCCAGCACTGGAGAGTCCCATGGGGAACACTGAGCATGGTCTTGTATCTTAAATTTTAAAAAAAAAAAATATGTAATTGACTCAGCAGAATCTGGAGCTGACATCTAACTTGTGTCTTTGAGAAGTCCCTTCATCTCTGAGACTCCTTGTCTAAGGGCCAGAAGCAGAATAGCTGTTTGGACAGTCTGCCTCTCCTGATTTTCAATATACAGGATTTTAAAAATCTAAGCTGACTTCTCTAACTTTCTGGAAATGACATACATCTCCTTAAACCTGAGTGGTTTCTGCGCTGAGAGCTTTGCAATAGGATCATGGTAGCTGCAAGGAAACATTATAATTGGGGGGTTTTGTTGTCTTCGTTAGAAAGTCTGAGCACTAAAAATGTCCTACTCACTGTTGGCATTGGTGAAGTCCCCTCTCAAATACTCCATAATATTCCTGGTTAGTGTATTAGAATCCTTGTTGTTTTTTTGAAAATCAAATAGTGAGTTTTTGAGCTTGTTTATTCTGTTGGTAAAATCTTGATTGACTTCATCAATCAGCCCTTGCATCCTGCAGCCAGAAGGGCATTTGTAGTTCTGAAAATGAAGCGGGGGAGGGGGGATTATATGAAAGGTCTGTCTCCTAGTAAGTTTTGTTAAAACAGTTCCTGCAGCTTCCCCTCCCCAGCTCTTCCAACTATCCACCGAGGATAGCTCGGAGGACTAGTCCAGAGTGAAGGACCGCTTAGTCTTGTGCGAGGTTCTGGGAATTCTGAAGTCCTCCTATTCAGGCATCCCCCCAGAGACCCTTGATAACTACACAAAGCCTTAGGACAAGTGTTCATTCCATTTTCTTTCTCTAATTTGGCGTGTAAGGGGCTAGTTTCCTGTTAGATTATCTCTGATGGGGAAAGGTTTGTAGGATTCACTCAGTGAGCCTGCAGCTCTCTGTGCCAGAAGGAAGGACGCCCTGCTCACCACTTCCTCTGCTTACCCACTCTTCATCGGAGCAGAAGGGCCAGTCTGTCTCTTTGCAATGACTCTGCTGTCTCTCCACAACTCTTGGGCCACGTACTCCGGCTCCTTCCGCCAAGAATTCACCTCCGGTGTCCGAGTCTGAGGTCTTCATTCAGACATAGGGAAGGGAGCAGAGGCAACAACGTTAGCCATTATGATGCTCGTGGTGGAGACATTATGATGCTCACAAGCTCCAAGAAAGAAAAGGCAGAGGGAAAAGGCCAGTTTTTTACAGTCAAATGAAAATTCTACTTATTTTATGAAGTCATTATGAGAAGCAAAGGAGATAAAGGTCGTGAAATTTTTTTTAAGACTGTGTTTGATGTTCATTAAACACCTGCTGTCAGGGGTTTTAAACGAAAAATAATCTGGATTAGCAGAATTAGTTAAATTCCATCTTTTTCTTTCCTTTCATGACCACAGATGAAAAAAAAAAATAGCTGAAAAAGTCTAGCTCTTCCTCCTGTAAGTCCTTCTGTATGCGAAGACCCGTGCCCTCTTGCGGATCCCTCTTGTGCTCTCCCTTGCTCCTTCAGGTTTCTATGGTAACCTGTGGAGAGGGTCCATGATTCAGGCAAGCATTGATCAAGGACAGAAACGTAGGGATTTAGGAGTTGGCAGTGTTTTTGTCCTACAATCATGCAACTGTAGATTTTCATTCAAAGTGAAAACAATAAACAGTTAAAGCAGCTAGCAATTTTTTAACACCTTATAATTAGAAACACAGAGTTAAAAATTCTCAGCTATAAACCAAATGCAGACTTTATAGTTCAATGGCTGAAGATGGCGTTGAGGGTCCATTGTTTTCACTCTGCGTGGCCAACTGACAAGCCTTTCAATGTCACTGCTTTTGTTTGGGTAGTTCATCCTGATAATTAGTCAACACAGATGAAGTCTCACTTACGAGGACTCAAATAACCCTAATTATCATAATTAAAGGAACGAAGAACAATTCATTTAAAAGAACGAGCAGAATCCTTTTGTATCAGAAATATAATGGTAAATTCAATTGCATTTCAGAATAAAATAATCCAACAATAAAGCAGACAGAAATTGAATACAATAATAATAAGAGATTAGGAAAATAACAACTATGAATTACCCAGAAATATTGCCTTAGCTGGTGATTTTAGCTAAATAAAAGAATAAAAAAAAGTTTTATTCTTTACTTTCTGATATCAAGATTTAGGGATTGGGGAGCCAAGAAGGCAACTGAAGTAACACGCTGCCCGGGTCACTAATCAGGATGTCACTGAGTTCCTTGGGCATAGGTGACATGTTTGGTAAATTAGAATGCTCCAGAAGCCCCACAGATTTAGGTTTCTTTCTTTTATATGTTTTTGGAGCTTAATTTTGGAATTTTTTTCAGTATTTACACATTATCTAAAAAAAGCAGACAAATCCAAAGAACACAATGCCTCATAACCGAGTCCTTCTGAATTTGCTGTATGTTTTCAAAGGGAACAAATTTGCTTTTTTCCTTCAGGTCTTCAAAGAGATAGAAAAACTATCTTTTAGAGCTGAGGATGTAGGGCAATCGGAGAGTTCTTGTTAGCGTCTAGAAAGTTCCGGGTTCGGTCCTCAACGTTACAAACAAACCATGGCAAACAAAGCAAAAAGCTAGAGAACAGCAACACCAAACCTAAAGCGTTCTGCTCGTTGCAGACAAACAGCCAGAGAGTACAAGTCAGAGAGTAATTCTCAACTGTTCTGTCTGCTAGTGGGATGTCTCCAGACTCTAGAAGGACAAATTCTGGGAGATTCACCAGGCTGACAATCCGGCAGTGTGACTCCGCTGTAGAAAGCTTTCCTGGCACACCCAGATGCTAGATCAATCCCCAGCACCATGAAAGTCTATAACAAACAAAAGTGCCCTGTTGGAAGGTTGAATCTGACAGACAAATGACCCTGTACGACTGATGTCAGGACCCCTCGAAAATGTGGTCCCTCAGCCCCCTCCATGGCCTTCCCCTTGATATCACACTACCCGTGGACTTGTGGGGCCCATCTAGGAATCTGCCTCCATGGCCTGGCAATTATAAAACAAAACAGATATCAGAACGAAGACCTGGTATAATAGTCTGCCTGCTATATTAGACCTGCTATAATAGTCTGCCTGCTATATTAGACCTGGTAGACTCCAAACTCAAAGCACCTTGCAGGAGAAATACTAGAGCATTAGAGATAAGGAGGACATACCCAGACTGTGCTGGCCACACTCAGGATGAGGCAGGCAACCTTCAGGGAGAGCATCTTTCCTGTGTCTAAGGATGGTTCATGAGGGTCACTGCAGCCAAAGACAGGAGGACTGACTACTCTCAGCTCCCATCCTACTTAAGTCTGCAGGAGGCTGAGTTAATCATCACCTTTGTTCTGCTCAAAGAGCCAAAGCTCACACCGAGTCCTCTGCTCTGACCATAATGCTGGTGGCATCCCAGAAATTCTTGCTCAATTCTTTGTAGCTTGTTTGCTTCTGATAAGTTGTTGCAAATGGTAGCATTTGATTGTGCAGCCAGCAGTTGGGGGGAGAAGTCCACATTCCAGGAAGTAGGGGACTCTGAAGATGAACCATTTCCATACCAGCAGGAGGGTGTGGGGAGCTAGGACATTCTAGCTATCACTTCTGTGAACTAGAGATATAACCAGTGACATCTGACTCTGTGTAAGATTCAGAGTTCATCGAGTTTCAAAATGGCTTGAAAGCCTTTAGTAAGCTTATTTTAAACATATGGTTTTCCTCCGCTCAAGTGCCAAAATAACAGCCACTGGTGCCAAACACCTAACTCAACAAGCCCAACTCCAGGTCCCTGGCATGCTGTGCTCCTATGAAGTTTACATTGCATCCTTGGGAATCGGTGTCCTCCACTAAAGAATGAAGGCAATGACAACCTACTACACGTGTCAGTGAACAAATTATGAATGCATTATTTCAAGGCTTTCAGGGTAGTGTTTGCCACCACTGCCTGGCAGAAAGTGGTAGCCGTTAGTGGAGAACAGAGATGTTGTGGAAAGTGCCCTTTCCTCCCTCACTGTTCCTCTGGACATGGGCTCTCTTCACTGGTTCTCCATCTCCACGTCCGGTTCCTCTGGATTCAGTGGAACTCGGTGTGACCCACCGACCCGCTTCTGTTCCCTCCCCCCCGCAGAGCAACAGCTGGGTCTGCAACTGACTCTTGCGGTGTCAGTCATTCACAGCTCCTGACTAGGGAAGCAGCCCACGACCCCTCAGCGCATGAGTACGAGAGATGATTGCTCCTACCTCTGGAGCCTAGAGGACACCACACTGAGTGGAAAAAACTCAACAGGAAGACATGATTTCAAGTCTATATAAGTCCTAAAACGTGGAACTCAGAGATGAGTACACAGTACGGTAACTAGGAGACTAATGGGTAATGAGGGAAATCAGAAAAGGAGAAAAGAAAAAAATAATTAAATGGGGCGATACATATGCTTATTATCAAACAGGGGCTATTTTACATCAAGCATATACATAATCAGTCATGATTCAACAACGTGAGAAGAAGCCTTTGACTTAAGTTTGACTTAGTAATAAAATCTGAGAATGACTAGTTAAATATGAATCACAGACGAGCAATATATCTTAGTGCATGCATGTCTTCTGCCATATTTGGAATATACTTATACATTCTAGTATAAGTATAGTTATGTAGTATAACTAGAATGTTGTTGTGCATGTGAAGTTCAAACTTAACGGGGTATTCTGTTAGCTGGCAACCAGTCCTCCTTTGTCTGATCCTGGTCCTCCGTGAAGCCACTCCTGGTAACAGCAGCCATTAGCATTTACCGAATGCTTACTGAGCATCCAAATGTTTGCTGGACATTCTGCTAATCCTCAAGTGTTGTCCCTTGTTCCTCTCTCTTTTCTTAGCTCAGTTTTCTCTAGTGGCCTTGGTCTGTCCCTTCCACTAGAACAGAAACTGAAAAATTGAACTGTTTTGCTTGTTTTTACAGTCTGCCAGAAAGGTGCAGACCCTCGTCAAGCAAGCAAGCATGAATGCATTCCTCTGCTGCAAACAGAGCAGCTCAGACATGCCAAGCTTGCTGAAGACATTTCAAAGCTCTCATCAAACAATGTCAGTCTGCAGAAAGTTCCCCAGCTCTTTAAAGTTGGCTTCAGAGCTCAGAGGAAGCCCGAGAGCCCATTGAGATTCCATACAACAACAATTCCTGAGGATGCTGGGAAGCATTTGACACCGCTCCCCCCCCCCCACACACACACACTGTATCATCAAAATGTACAAAATGGCCTGGACGGGAAACCCCCTCAAAAGTTTTTTTTTT
>NC_022009.1:123337030-123344076 GCF_000317375.1 Microtus ochrogaster | reverse complement strand
TTTTTTTTTTCTTTCTTTTTTCCCTAGGTCTGCAGGAGATTCCTTTCAGGTAAATGGACAAATCATAATCTTCCTGAAAGCAAACTAACAGAGACAATTTTACTGGAAGCCACCACTGTGGAGCCTGTGGAAGCATTTCCAAGGACTGTGTCCTTGGTGTTTCATGGTCCCCTGAAGTCACTTCCTGACTCCATCCCAGCATCTGTTCAAAAGGCCCTTCCTCCTCCCCTTCCTCCTCTCCCCTTCTCCCCTCCCTCCTTTCCCTCTTCACCCAGAGAGCAGCCACCCTGAAGGGCTTTCCCCCAGCTCTGTATTGCTTTTCCCTGTGGTAGTTGATCACATTAGTCAATAGAGCAGCAGCAGAGGCTGCGCAGTGATCCCGGACAATTACAGCAGGATGGAATGTCACCTGAGAAATGGCACCTGTTGTTGTTCTAGAAGGTCCAGTAGCCTGTGACCAAAAGCTCTGCATTTTCTCTCTAGTGCTAGCATTCCGCAAATAGGCACTTGGGTGAGTAGCCTTGACCTGGTTCTTTATTCCTCGGGGGTGGTTTTCCGCCCTGTGGCACTTCCTGTGCTGTGAAAATCATGCAGGCTCACAAGGTACAGATAATACAATAGTCTTCACTTTCAAAGAGCAAATGGCAAGAAGGGTACTTCTCTAACCGTAAAAAAAAATTAATCCATAAAATTGCAAGAATTTTTCTGTGGCATATTTCTGACAACTTTACCCCCTAGAAAGTCACACTGTTTTTCTTAGCCCCGTGGGGATATTTGATTTAGATACCTTTTTCAGCTGGTCTCATTCTACCAGTTATAAATAAGCAGGAACAAGAATTCACAAGTTTGATAGGAATTCATATCTCACCCTGTAAAAATCTATGTGAAGATGCACATTTACTTTTTCCTAATAGCAAGAAGTGTTGGCACGTCACCAGGAGATTCTTGGTTAGAACAATCCTTAAACACACAACCGGAAAGTATAAAACACTTCCTAGTTTTGGAGTGACCATAAACAGGAGCTTTTGGCTTTTGGTCCTAAGTTTGCAGAACCTTTGTCTGGGTTGTACAATAGTGGTCAGGTTCTAGCAAGGATTTAGTCAGTAGACGCTGTCATCAGGGCTTAGCTTCGTGTCTTTGTTTGACCTGCAGCTCCCTGTACTTCTCAGCTATTGCAAAAGTCTGGTTTTTGCCTTGGTATGCACTGAGAAAGGCCAGCGAGGCTACAACAATCCGTGTAGGAGGACCGAAGCGGCAGGCATTTGTTTGAAAACCTGTCACTGCTCGCGCTCCAGAGGATCAGTTCTAGTAAGAAAGTGGGGATTTCCGTAAGCACACAGAAATGATTACGATCACACATAGGAAAGTGAAAAGGCAACCCAATGGGTGATTTTTGTTTGATTGATTAATCATGCTTGATTCTCTTGCCCTACATTTCTTTTTAATATTCTTAATTAGGAAGTAAGTCTACCCTAGTTCTTAAAATGGAACTCTCTCCTGATCAATGGGCACGTGCATGAATAATATTTAGCAATAGCAATTTTGGAGTTTAGTAATATAGTAATCAATCATTATTTGGGGAGGAAGTTGCTGTGGATTGAATCTGGGCCTTTATTTTTGATTGTTTTGCTTGCTTTTTTGAAACTGTGTCCATGTAGCCTTGGCTGTCCTGGACTTGACTTATAGAGATCTACTTCTCTGCCTCCTAAAAGATGGGACCAAAGGTATGCACCCCACCCTGGTTGACTGTACCTCCGTATTCTAAGGCAGGGTCTCACTACATAGCCTAGATACGGGTTTTCTTGAATTCAGAACCCTCCTTCCTTACCTTCCTAAATGGGGACTATGGGATGACAGGCCTGCCTCACTGCATCTGGATAACGGTCATTCCCATTCCCTCTGTCCACTCGGGTTACTGTCAGTGGCCTCTTACATAAGCTCTTTCAGTAAAGTTCCCACTGGGTAGTTATGAGTGAGTGTATGTGGGAGGGGGAGGGACATCTGCACCACTGCAGCCCTTGAGTTTTCCTGCTTCTTTTAGCTGCATTATTAATGGGATATTTTACCTGCAATGTGCTTTCTTCAGATTTACCACTTTTTAAACATTCGATATCTATTAAAGTATAAATATTATTTATGAAAATTGCAGCTGTGGAGCTGGAGAGATGGCTCAGAGATTAAGAGCACTCACTGGTTGCTCTTCCGGAGGACCTGGGCTTGATTCCCAGTACCCACATGGTGGTTCACAGAGTTTGTAATCCCATAGGATCTGATGTCCTCTTTTAATTTTATTTTTATTGAGCTCTACATTTTTCTCTGCTCCCCTCCCTGCCTCCCCCCCTTCAACCCTCCCCCAAGGTCCCCACACTCCCAATTCACTCAGGAGATCTTGTCTTTTTCCTCTTCCCATGTAGATTAGATCCATGTATGCCTTTCTTAGGGTCCTCATTGTTGTCTAAGTTCTCTGGGTTTGTGGTTTGTAGGCTGGCTTTCTTTGCTTTATGTTTAAAAACCACTTATGAGTAAGTACATATGATATGATAATTGTCTTTCTGTGTCTGGGTTACCTCACTCAAAATGATGTTTTCTAGATCCATCCATTTTCCCGCAAATTTTAAGAATGCCATTATTTTTTTTTCTGCTGTGTAGTAATCCATTGTGTAAATTTACAACAATTTTCTTATCCATTCTTCGGTCGAGGGGCATTTAGGTTGTTTCCAGGTTCTGGCTATGACAAACAATACTGCTCTGAACATAGTTGAGCACATGTCCTTGTGGCATGATAGAGCATCCTTTGGATATATACCCAAAAGTGGTATTGCTGGGTCTTGAGGTAAGTTGTTTCCTAATTTTATGAGAAATCACCACACTGACATCCAAAGGGGCTGTACCAGCTTGCACTCCCACCAGCAATACAGAAGTATTCCCTTTACCCCACAACCTCTCCAGCATAAGTTGTCATCAGTGTTTTTGATCTTGACCACTCTTAAGGTGTAAGATGGTATCTCGGAGTTGTTTTGATTTGCATTTCTCCGATGGCTAAGGATGTTGAACATTTCCTTAAGTGTCTTTCAGCCATTTTAGATTCTTCTGTTTAGAGTTCTCTGTTTTTAGGTCTGTACTCCTTTTTTTTTTATTGGATTATTTGTTCTTTTGATGACCAATTTCTTGAGTTCTTTGTACATTTTGGAGATGAGACCTCTGTCTGATGTGGGGTTAGTGAAGATCTTTTCCCATTCTGTAGGCTGTCATTTTGTCTTATTGACCATGTCGCTTGCTTTACAGAAGCTTCTCAGTTTCAGGAGGTCCCATTTATTAATCGCCTCTCTCAGTGTCTGTGCTACTGGGGTTATATTTAGGAAGTGGTCTCCTGTGCCAATGCGTTCAAGTGTACTTCCCACTTTCTCTTCTATGAGGATCAGTGTGGTTGGCTGTATGCTGAGGTCTTTGATCCATTTGGACTGAGTTTTGTGCATGGTGATGCCCTCTTCAGGCTTCCATGGGCACTACAAGCATAAGGTGTACAGACATACATGAAGGTAAAACACCCATACACTTAAAATATAACTAAGGATCAAAATAAAGTACAGCCATCCTGTGATGTATTATCTCCGAC
This sequence comes from Microtus ochrogaster, assembly GCF_000317375.1. Classification (NCBI taxonomy): domain Eukaryota; kingdom Metazoa; phylum Chordata; class Mammalia; order Rodentia; family Cricetidae; genus Microtus; species Microtus ochrogaster. The sequence goes on along the minus strand of NC_022009.1, from coordinate 123,340,460 downwards.
AACGCGGCTTCATTCTGAGCGTTCATCTTCCATCTGCTCTAGTCAGTAAACCCTTCTGGCTTCGCTGGGATAAAGATCACACAGAAATCCTGCCAGCTGTGAGCATACCAAACTGAAACGTGAAGAAACTGCTCTCCAGGGCACTTAGCATCCTCGAGAAAGGAATGACATACAAAGGAAGATAATGCTGACTGCCAGGGTCCATTGCATTTTGTCATGTGGTGTTGAGGACAGCCTAGCATATTCTAAACACAGGTTCTACCATCAAGGAATGGCCCCAGTCAGGGACCCAATTAAAAGGACCAGTTGAGCTGGTTTCACCAGATTGTAAAATGTTGTATTTGGGTAAAAATTCAGCAGCCACAACAAAAATACTAGGAAATACCACAGAGAAACCTACATGGATGGACATTTTCCAACATTCCTAGCCAGGACACAAAATTAGATTCTTCTAAATTGAAAAAAAAATGTCTAAAACCTGCAGGACAAAAGTAAGTAGGAAATGTGTTACCCTGGGGCCTCTGCAGGTGTGGTGGCACTCGGGCAATCCCAGGGCTCATGCTGTGGAGATTTGAAGACTGCCTGGGCTAAATGAGACCCTGCCTTAAAAAAATGTTTTAAATTTATATTTCCAAACTTAGTATCAGATTCCAAGCTATGCAGCGTGCAGTAATACTAATCTTTCCAGCAAGAAACAACTCAGTTTCTGTTGTTCTTGTTGATTTGGAACAATTTCCTACGTTCTGTCACGTGAACCTAACCACAGCTTTGCAATGTGAAGGAAACAAATGATAAAGAAAAATATCTCTAGTCCAAAGTCTATACAATGTTAGCTTTTTTTCTTTCCTTTTGTAACATTTTAACTGCCTGTCCTGGAAAATTCCAGAGTGGAATCTGCCTGTTTGTTTAAGGAAAGCACTTAGCTTGACCATGAGTTCCCTCTACTTGCCAGTAAGGGGAAATCTAGTGATGACCTGGCTGGTAGGAGCCAGTGCCAAAGACCTGCCTGGTGTCTAGATTTGAAGGACACAATTGTGACCCAGTTAGCAGATTTGAGCGAATGCCGCAATCCTGAACTCACCTTGCATTCTGCCTTTACTGTTTCCCAGCAAAACTGAGGCAAGCAAGAGTTCCACCCTGAGCCAGCAGCCTTCCCAGATGGTTGTCTCTTGGCTCAGATGGGTGGACTGGTGACACCTTAGAATAATCTAACTGTGGTTGCAATGCCATTGAACCAAAGCTCATGCTTACATGGTCAGCATTCATTTGCATTTGATCTGGTTTTTATTTCTTCTTAAAGGAAGTAACAATCAACAGGCCTCTGCTGGGCCGGTCATCCGGAGAGCGGGTATGAAATGAGTTTATTTTGCAGCGTAGACTAATTAAATGGCAATCCCCTTCCCCCAAATTATTTGCAAAACTTTACCTTCGCCCAAGCCAAGAGCACTGAGGCTGTCATAATGTGGCATTTAAATGACAATTTAAAACATATTTGAAAAATTACAAGTTTGGAAATAACATTTATTTTTAAAATGCCGGGACTCAAAGGGAAGCTGAGGGAAATTATAACATTCTCAACTTGGAGAAGGCTCTTAAAACAGCAGCAAGGTCCCTGGACAAAGGGTGTAACTGCCGGGTTGAACTGTATTAGACTGTGCAGGACTCTGGGCTGGATGTTCACACCATCAAAAAGAAAAAGAAAGAATGAGACGGGGGAGGGGAAAGCAGAGCAATGAGGATTTTAGCGATTCTCACACTGCTTGTGATAAAGAACCACTTCTTATTAAAATTCTACTCAGTTAGAGGTGTATTAATTTATAAAACAATGGAAACAAATTACTAGATAAGTAAACATTTTAAAAGCTACACAAAAGAGCTGGGTATAGTGGCACACACCTTTTTTTTTTTTTTTTAAAAAAAAAAACCTGTTTGTTTATTCTCGGTGTCTTTCACATCATGCGTCCCGATCCCCACCCATCTCCCTTCCCCTCACATTCGCCCTCTGAAATTCCCCAAATAAAACAAAATAGAATTTAAGGTAAAAAAGAAAAAGAAAGAAGAAAAAAGCGGAAGAAAGGGAAATCTCACGATGGAAGCTGTAGTGTGGCAGAGTGAGTGAGTCCCTTTATCCATACTTTCTTTCCATGCAGGTGTGTTCGTCTCAAAGTGCCATAGGAGTGGCTGGAGGCCCCAGCTCTGCTACACTACCAACTCTGGGCCCTCACTGGGACTCTTCCTGGACATCCCATGGCTGCTCTGTGTCATGGACATCCAGTAGCCCTGAGTTCTTAAGACCCCGCCCCTAACCTGTGCTCCTCCAGATACAGATGAGGTGATGTCACGGTGGGCCAGCACTAAACCTTGGTTCTGGGTCTGGGTGGTTGCAGAGTTGGCCAGCCCATCGGCTCTCCCCTGTCTTCACCCCCTGGGTGGGCTTTCCAGCATTGCCCCAGCGAGTTCACCCTTGCATCTACCAGCAAGGGGTGGGGGTCGGTAGGGCCACACCCACACCTTCCGGACCAGCGCTACCTTGTTGCCGGGCCCACTCTCCCGGGAACTGCCGCTAATAATGGCTCTTTCTGCTCTGGTCTTAGGGCCCCAGTCCTAGCTCTCCCAGCTGTGGGGCCTGAGGGTGGGGGGATATGTCCCCCATGCTGCTGTATGACAGCGGGGTAAGGGTGGGGGGATATGTCCCCCATGCTGCTGTATGACAGCGGGGTAATGGGGACAGTTCGCCCATCTGCCTCGGGGGTTGGCGGTTGGGTGAGTGAGGATATCTCTCCCACTCCCATGCTGTGGCACACGTTTCTAATCCCAGCACTAGGGAAGCAGAGGCAGGCAGAGCTTAGAGTTCCAGGCCAGCCAAGGCTACATAGAACAAAGAACAAAACAAAATGAAAAACAAAAGAAAAAATGAACAAATAAAGCTACATAAAACACAGCCCCCAGTTTTTTGCTAGATTCAAAAGGCAGAAATATTTAATAACCATAAGCTAAGCAAACATAATATAGACATTTTTCTTCTACGTGATATTCCCAGATTTTTGTATTTGGTGCAGACTAGCAACAGATAAATTGAGGCTCAGTTCTCAGTACCACTGATCTATAGAAAAGTATCCTTTGTTAACTTAAAATGATTTACACATACAATCTAGGCTAAGCAAAAAAGCAGGTAGGTAAAATAGTTCCTGTTAGACTTCTTACACTGACTGTTCAGTAAGTAAGGGAATTTGAATAAATAATAGTTAATAACTCTAGAGACTGATCCAGCACAGGCCAAAGGGAATAGTGTACCAGGAATGGGAGCCTCTCCGCTTCTGCCTCCCATGGTGAGCACATCCACACGGACGTACATGAAGTAAGGTCCCTTCTGCACTCAGCGGTCCTCGTCTACGTGGACTAACTGCCTATCTTTAATATTTTCACCTCA